>NW_005366679.1:2508219-2570580 GCF_000412655.1 Myotis brandtii | reverse complement strand
AAAATAGTTCTGGGGAGCTGGGTCAGGGGCAAGTTGACTACCTGGCTCTTGCAGGAATCCAGGAAGGAGATGACAGTATCACAGACAGTGGGGGTGTGGAGGTGTGGTTGCATCTAGATCTATTTTCTACTTAGAGTTTACTCGATTTGCTGATGGATTGGATAGGAGGGGCCTGAGAGGAGATGAGCCATAATGACCCCAGGCTTTCGGCCGGAGGGTCCGGAGAGTGGAATTGCCATCAGCCGAGCAATAGAAGACTGTGGATGAAGTAGTTCTGAAGGGAATAAATAAATGTGGCAATGTCTTATAATTTATAAATTGCTGTAAAAATGTCAGTCTATAGAGTTTGGCATGTTTATAAGGCCTATAATTTAGCATGTTTTTAATACAGAGTGTTGCTTTTTGTCCAACTTATTCTTATGTGAATTTCTTGGTTTCTGATGATCCCATCACACCTGACTGTGACCACATCACACCTGTCTCCGCCTAACCCCCCACCCTGCCCTGGCTCAAACATGGTGCCGAGGTAAAGGTTGTTTCAAAGATGGGAGTCACTAGGTTTGTATTTGTTGACAAGTGAGAAAACTTGCCATCTGCTTGGCTCATGAAATCACTTAAAAAAGCAAAATGTGCTTTCTGTCACCAGTTTGCCTCTAACAGTCATCGGTAACACAAGATGTTTATTGAGAGTAGGTGCCTTGGGTCCAAGCTGCCAGGCTCTGGTTCAATTTTTAAATTTCTCTTTCTTGGAGGCGTCACAGCAAAAGCTCTTGGTGTCAAGGGATACATGACATGTTGCACATTAGTGCAGCGAGGTGGGACGTGCCCTTCAGCTACTAAGAAGGGGGGAAAATGAAATGTTTCAAAACACCATATTCTTGCTTAAAAGATAAATAACATTCTTTCCAGCCATGATGATATAATAGGGACTAGATTCAATCTCCAACATGAAAAAAGGAAAATCAGATAAAATATATGAAACCAGGGTTTCCAGGCATTGGCTAAGAGGCAGCACAGGACTGTGATCCCTGAGAAAATGACAACCTAAATGATAAGGTGAGCTTACAATTGACTGACTACTGCCCAAGGGCAGTTTCCAGGTTGCAGAGCCCAGAAGTCTGGCTGATTGAAGAGACAGAAATTGGAATGCCGGGAGAAGAGGTGTCTAGAATTTGGGGAACAGAATACCAGAAAAGGGAGAGCTTCCCTGAGAGTTCTGGAGACCTGTAAATGGGTCTTTTCCAGTCTTTGGCTGAGTCCCGATCAGCACCTGCATGAGAAGAAATTCCCCGAGGCCAGGCAAAGACCCTTAGACATCATAAGTCAAATATTTTCCAGAGCTCACACTGGGCTGGAAATAGTTCATATTTCCGTCAACCAGGGTGAGGAGTTCTTGTAAGACCTGGACATTGAGTAGAGTTTTAAAGAAGGGTATTAGCACTAGACCAATAGCTTCTCCTAATCCATCCTGATGAACGTTGAAAGCAACTTTCAGAAGGATAAAACTGTTCCTAGGTAAGTCAACTGAATGCTAGAATAAGTTTAATACTCTTTAAAGCGATACAACAAAATCCAGGACCTCAAATGTCAAGTTCACAATATTCAGCATTCAATCCGAATTAGCAGGTTTATTCATGTCCCAGGGCTGCCAGAGCAAAGAAACACAAACGTGGTAGCTTGAAAACACAGAAATGGAGGCTCAAAGTATAAAATCATGATGTCAGCAGGGCAGTGCTCCCTCCTAGACTCTGGGTAGAATTCTTCCTTATCTCTTCCTAGCTGACGATCCTTCAAGTTCCTTGGCCTGTAGCTATATTATTCTAGCCTTTGCCTGTCACCACATCTCCTTGGGCCCCTGTCCTCTCCTCCTCTTACAGGGGCATCAGTTATGTTGGATGAAGGGCCCACCCTCCTGCAGTATGACCTTATCTTAACTAATTACATCTGCAACAATCCTATTTCCAATAGGATTTCAACAATCCTATTCCAGGTCACATTCTGAGGTACCATGGATTAGGACTTCAACATTTCTTTTTGGGGGACAAAATTCAACCTATAACGAGGTATGCAAAGAAGCGGGAAAATAGACCTATAAACAAGAAAAAAAAATCAATCAGTAGAAATGGCTGAGATGATGGGACTAGCAGACACAAATGCTATAACAACTATAATAAAAATGTTCCATATGCTACATTTGGATACTTTCTATTAATATGTGTTCTTTTGAATTATTTTAAATATAATTCCATTTAATCTCTGTAATAGCATAAAGGACTGAGGTAAATATGTAAATCAGGAAGTACCCCCTAAAATCACTTTGTGGATGTGAGTCTCAGACGTTTTCAGAACTGCTTCCTCATCTCTGAAATGAAAATAACACTTACCAGTGCCTCACAGATAAGTTGGGATGGTTAAGTGAAATTTTTATAAATTACTTGCTATATAACCAACCATTCATAAAATAGTAGCAATTACTATTGTTAATAAAACTGTAAGCAATGACAAAAACAATTACAAGTCAAATTAGTACAGACCTATGATGGATGACGCTAAACACAGTGTAATTATAACGGTTTTGATTTATTGCTCTTGGTCAGAACTTCACTAATTCAGACAAGTTGGAATAGGGAAAAAGTCAAAGCTAACTGACTGAGCAGTCTTAATTACAGAATATTTTTTAAGACATGGTTTTTTGATTACTTCTAAGTACATGCAGTAATTAGAACCAGGCTGCAAAGTTTTCCCTAGTATATATCCTTAAGGGACTGGCTTTAATGATTACATAAAATACTCTTTCGTTAGCACAACAAGGCTTTCATTTGCTATAAAATGGTTCCTTTTCTTAAGCATTTTGTTTTCTTTCGTGGCAATATAAATCCTGTTGGAATGAATTGTTGTTTTTTTTAATAGATTTTAATTGATTTCAGAGAGGAAGGGAGAGGGAGAGAGAGATAGAAACATCAATGATGAGAGAGAATCATTGATTGGCTGCCCTCCTGGGGATTGAGCCGGCAACCCAGGCATGGGCCCTGACCAGGAATCGAACCATGACTTCCTGGTTCATATGTCGACACTCAACCACTAAGCCACTCCAGCCGTGCCAGTTGCAATGATTTGAACAACAACCATGTGGTATGTCCTTCATAGATCCAGGCACCAGCCACAGCTGTTGGAGCACCTGTATCCTAGGAGCCCTCCTGTGAGTGTCTAGCCCAGCCGTGGGCAAACTACGGCCCTCGGGCCGAATCCGGTCCGTTTGAAATGAATAAAACTAAAAAAAAAAAGACTGTACCCTTTTATGTAATGATGTTTACTTTGAATTTATATTAGTTCACACAAACACTCCATCCATGCTTTTGTTCCGGCCCTCCGGTCCAGTTTAAGAACCCATTGTGGCCCTCGAGTCAAAAAGTTTGCCCACCCCTGGCTAGCCTCTGGTAACATCACTTCTTTCCTGTTGCCACCGCCCCGCCCCCAGCACCCCCCTTCACACACACCATGGTGGTAGCTGCTTCCCGCAGTCACTAACCTCTGGGTTAGGTTGGCATGCTATATTGTGCTCTTTCACTGTTCCAGCAACCGTATAACCAAATCCCTGAATTAAATCCTCTCTGTTTTGTTGTTTTTTAAAAAAAATATATATTTGCATTGATTTTTTACAGAGAGGAAGGAAGAGGGATAGAGAGTTAGAAACATTGTTAAGAGACAAACATGGATCAGCTGCCTCCTGCACGGCCCCTACTGGGAATCAAGCTCACAACTAAGGTACATGCCCTCTACCGGAATTGAACCCGGGACCTTTCAGTCCTTGGCCCTACGCTCTATTCACTGAGCCAAACCGGTCAGGACCCTTCTGTTATTGGGGTAAAAGGAGACACACGCAACAAAAATGAAAATAAAAAAAATACCTAGCGTAACTATTCTCTTCAATAGACCCCAGCAGATACCACCCCTGAAGAAACAGCTAGAACTCACCAGAGAGATACCAAAGATAGAGCAGAGGGTCAGAACTAGAGAAAAGAGCTGTGCAGTGTGGGAAGAAGTAATGGGGGGGGGGCTATTTCAAGGGCAATCAAACTAACTCAGCAGATGACTCTGCTTTGTCAAGGGGCTTTGTCATAATAGCGTGCCTACTAGCATTTTCCTGTTCTCTAGCTGAGTGGCCTTGCAGAAGTGCCTTCACTACTTAGGGTTTTTCAATTTGCGAAATGTAAGGATTAGACTAGATGATTTCTATGCTTCCTTTCTGCTCTACGTTTCTCTTGAAATAGTTGATGATTTTGCCCAGAGCCAGTTCAGAAAAGCTATCATTTTTCCCCCCTCTGGGCTAAGTGAAGTCAGCAGAAGGATTTGGCTTCCTGGCGTGTTCGGCCTCCTGGACAGGTGACAGAGAGGTTACACACAGTCCCTGTCAGGTTCAGAGTAGACGGCTTAGCCAGGGGAGGCAGCACCTGTCAGACTCAGCAAAAAGCACGGCCACAGAGCAGCTCCCATGTTGCAGAGCAGCGAGTAACCTGTCAGTATGATTGTGTTTGAAAGGAGGTCTTTCAGAAAGTGTGGCAGCAAATGAAAACGTAACCAGAAAGTGATTTAAGTTGCTGGGAATGTATAAAAGTAGGTATGGGGCTGGATTCCTGAATATAGTGTGATTCAAACGACTATGCATTTGTCTTTCCAAATGTAAAATGTAATGCCTTTTCTGAGGAAGTTATACAAGAAGGAATAAGGTCGATTTTTTTTTACCACTTTGCAAAGAACTAACCTTCTTTATTGTTGAAAGTATTACATATGCTCCCCTTTCCCCCCATTGACCCCTTTGAACCTGCCCCCCTATTGTCTGTGTCTGTGGGTTATGCATATATGCATACAAGTTCTTTGGTTGATCTTTTCCCACCCACACCTTCCCTCTGATATGTGACAGTCTGTCTATTGTTTTTAGTGGCAGCCAGGTCTTCTTGATATTAATGTAATTAATATGGGAAGAGCTTTGCATTTGTTCCTTTGAATTGTTGGGGAGGTGTGCATCCTAGGCTTCCCGTGGGCTTCTGGCAAAACCTGTTTTGTGAGGTGACCTAATATCAAAGTCCTACACCCTCAGCAGGTGCAGATGATGCTATTAGAAACTGCAGAGATCGGGGACTCCAAAAAACATCATTTGCAATTAGCTTGAGGGTAGCTCAGCTGCCTGGCTTTCAGGTTGTCAGTTGACATGAAAAAGTGAGCATCTGCTGGATAATGAACACCTGTGACGGTGATGGTATCCTGGGTATTGGTTAGTTCCGTGGTTGGCAAACTGCGGCTCGTGAGCCACATGCGGCTCTTTGACCCCTTGAGTGTGGCTCTTCCTAAGCCTTAGGAGTACCCTAATTAAGTTAATAACAATGTACCTACCTATATAGTTTAAGTTTTAAAAAATTTGGCTCTCAAAAGAAATTTCAATCGTTGTACTGTTGACATTTCGCTCTGTTGTCTAATGAGTTTGCCGACCACTGGCCTCAGTTGAACAGTAAATTGTTCCAGTGTGGGTCAGATGTTGCTGGTATTCAACTTCCATGGGCCAGATTATTTTCTGGCCTGGATATACGCATGCAGAGGACTTGCAACTGTTCTTTCAGGACCACATTGAGGGATGCTGCGACAGTTACTGTCCATTTTCAGCTTGTACCACCTTCTGGGCCAACCTACCCTTGCACTGTGGTCATCAGCTGCTTGTCAGCAATTCCCCATATAGCCATAGCTTCGAACGGAGGGGATGGCAAAGTGTTTGACAAGAGGATCTGAGCTACCTGCTCATGCAGCTTCCTCATGTCCTCTGATCCAGCTCGTTTTGATCCCAGAGATACCATTTCCATCTTGTGATGAATTGTTGCTGGGCCCTCTCAGCATCATGACTTGGTGGGTCTGATAGGACCAAGCGTGTGCTGAGCAGTTCTGGAGGCATGGCTGCTTGGTGCCCCAGCCAAGCGGTCCATCTCAGGGGCTCAAGAGCAAATGCAGATTCCTCCCTGCCTATGGCATGGCCTGGTTCCAGACCTCCAGGGCCCGTGTTGTCATCCTCCACTGGGGCTCACCATCACTCCACACCATCTTTTCCCAGCACCAATACCTCTAATAGCATGGGGTCTGCTGGGTGAGGGGTCCAGGTGGTAGGGCTGCCTGTGCCACCACAGCCTGGGTCTGATGCAGAGCTCTCTTCTCCTCTGGGCCCCCTCAAGGCTGGCAGTCTTCTGTGCCATCTGGTACAGAGGTGCAGCAGCATTCCCAGGTGTGCAATATGCTGCCTTCAGAACCTGAATGCATTGAGCTTCCTATTTTGGAGACAATTTACTGTTATTCCTCTCACTTCTGGACTCTAAAGTTTTTACTGCTGCAGCCCTGTGGGTCTTTATAAGACTTATCTTTATCTCCCAGAGCACATGAGTCTTACCAAGGCCTCCAGCTTGCTAGACTTCCTACCATACAGCCTACCTAGCATAATGTGACTTGTTTAATGAATTAATATGCTTCACTGTGAGACATAGAAATAGTCCAAATATCATTGGGATATATTATGACCAGTGAGAGGAGAGTTAACAAAGCTCTGGGGCAAATTGTAATCGTATAGTGCTATCCACACCATGTAAATGCAAACTGTTTCTGATCCATTTTTCTAATTAGAATAGAAAAGAACATAAATGCCAAATCCATGACCTCATACCATGTACCTGAAGCTGTGCTAATCTGCTCTAGAAAAATACCACATCTGGCACAGTGGCTGCAATTGGGGATATTATCTGGATGAGTTTTCAATAGTCACTCCAGAACCCCTGGTTTCTGCATGGGCCAGACTAGAGAATTAAAGAAAAAGACCAAGGAGATCTCCCAATCCCTGGGATGTAATTTTTTAAAAGTTTTGGGGTGGGCAGTTTTAGAGGCTTTAATTTGACCTCCCACACCATGAGATCCCTTCTTTCACAGGATGAAAACCCAATGTGGGAGTTACACCCACTGGGTACGGACATTGACTAAACATACCAATCCCAGTGATACATTTAAGAACCAGGCAAATGCTCGCTTGGAGGGTTCATAGACCCAATGGACTCCATCACACCAGAACCCCTTCCCTAAAAGAGGAGGGCCAGGATGACGCTTCAGATATCTGGGCATCAGTGTCAACTTGGACCCTGGGTCTAACAGCCCCTCTGGCTAGTCTGGGCAGAAAACAAGCTGCAAACAAAAACAAACAGAACAAAAACAAATAAGTTTTCACAAATTAGGGACATATAGCGAATGGCAAAGGAATGGTACTGACAGTGATGACTGCAGGGGCAGGAAGGAGAATACTGGAACTGAAGACCCGTATCCAGAAATCTCTGTAAATACAGCATATTCCTGAAGTGGATTCTTTGGGGGTTTATATGTAAAAATCAATCTTCTAATAATCAGTAGGAGTGATACCATTGTAATTAGCTAGTTATTAATAACAGGAAAGGTAGAAAGGGAAGGCAGACATTATAAGCATGGTCATTTGGGCAGCTTCACCAGGAAGCTGCAACTTTGCACTCTCCAGGGAACTACCAGCCTATTCCCTGCAAAATACTGGGGGAAGGGATCCAACCAAGGGAAGATAGATGCATGTCCAGTAAAGTTGGGATGGCGTAGGGAAGATACTTGTCTGTTAGTCACACTTGGGAACAGAAATCATTGACCAGAACGGGCGTGACCACTGCAAGCATGCAAAAATTTGGGAATACATAATCTTTTAAATAACAGAGTTCTTGCTCTCTTATGCTCTTGGCTCATTCTTGGCTTCCTTGCATTTGCCTGTGTTTCCTTCTTAGCCATGTGAACCTGTGGACCCCACATGCCATGGTCTGATGGACTACAAAAGGGAAACAAAATTAAACTCACCCAATGCTGTGTTGGACTTTGCAGACATGGACAGGAAACTCTGGACACTGGCTCTGATTTTAGTTCTACTGAAGCCCCAGCTACACTTCTTTTATGGAGGGACAGAAGGAAATAGGACTTTGGAAACTCAGGGATTTAATTCCATGGGAATAAAGCTTTCTACCATATTGCATCCTCCCATGCCAGTCTCATAAAATTTCTTTTCTTGAGATATTGCAAGAAATCCACCCCCACGAGCAAACTGGGAAAATGAGGCCTTCTCCCCTCTGTCAACGGGAGTACATTGTTATTTTTATTTCAGAAATAAATATCTCCACCTCCCAAAAGGAATCTCAGACATCTATCAAAACAAAAAAAAATGACTCATTGGAACTGAATAATTTTGAATTGACAAGCACAGATCCAAGGGAAATGCAGATATGAGCAAGCGACAAGCCATCAGCTACAGTTTGCTTTCATCCGTAAGTGTGTGTTGCCCTTGACAGTTTTAATAGTTATTTCTGTCTAAGTTACAGAGCTTTGTGTTGTCTGGCTGTAAGTTAAATTGGCTCCCTAAAAAGGGAATATATGCTAATACTCATGTTCCAACTGCTTTCAAGTAAAGCAGATTAGCAATATTATGCCTCATGTTAGTTTCTATTCAATAATTATAAATGTTGATGTATTTCTTCAAAACTGTATTCATCCCATATGTTTCTTTTTGAAAGACTGAAATGATGGCTCTTTTTCTTTTTTGGAGATGGCATTAACAGCGTTTCTTAATCCTCATATTGATAACCACCTTTGGTTGATATATAAAAATGGTATTTGCATACATATGTGTACCCAACACACACTTTAAGGTCCATATGCAGAATAAAAGGCTCTTCAGTATTACAAATAGACTGTGTTCAAAACTCTCAGGACTCAGCTCTGGCTTCAGCTGAGCTGACAAGTGGCCCAGCAGGAGCTGGTTCTGCTGGCCCTGACTGTTCTTCCTGTAGTGAGGGCCTTGGTACTGGAAGGGACATCAGAGGTCATCTATGTGACAAGAAGATCCCAAACCCAACATCAGGTTTATCACATTCACTTATAGGTTCACAGACCTATGGACCCCATCACACCGTAACCCCCCCTAAAAGAGGAAGTCCAGGATGATGCTTTGGATATTTGGGCATCAATGTCAACTTGCACCCTGAGTCTAACAGCCCCTTTGGCCTAGCCTGGGCAGGTAACCCCTGGGGAACTTAACGTTGTGTACATCTCAGTCCTTACATGAGCCTACTAAGCCAGAAGATCTGGAAGAAGGGCTGATCTGGGAAATGCTGGTCTGGTCCAACTATCTTGATTTCATCAAGTCTTCATATTTAGAGTCAGAAGGAAGTGGGTCTTTTTAAAACTTGTTATCTTTAAAAGATGGTTGTTGAGCTATTTGTGACTGTCCCTGTATAGAAAGACCAGACCCGCCAGTGTTCCTCGGTGCCATTCATTTCAATGTCCCCCCAGAGCCTCTGCTGCACCGTGCTCAGAGCCACAGCGTCACATTGTGGGTCAGATGAATTAATAAACTTGGGTTTCGGATTTTTTGTTTACAAAAAAAGGGGGAAAAGTAAATGTCATTTAGACGAGAAGGAGTGGGTTCCTATTTTCTTCTTATTCCTAAACATTGGTTATATCAGAACAAACATTGTTGTAAATATCTAAGGGCATATACTGGGTTCTTTACCCATATAAAGTTCTTCATTGCCATCTGCTGGAATGAGAGGCTGCACTAAATCTAAACAAGAGTAATTTACCAAAGCTTCTCTTTGAAAACAGCTGACATGGCCAATACACTGGAGATTGTATTTGCCCAGACCCCGGACTAAAAAGCTGGATGCCGCCCCAAGGCAGTGTGGGCCTGGGGTGGCGGGAATGAGGAAGCATGGTTTCCAGCTGGGTCTGCCCTCTCTAGACATCTGATTCATGCTCCGCTGTAGCTCTTCTCAGGCCTCCCCTCTGCGTGTCCAGTGGAAGTTTCCCAATTCTCATCCTCAAAGAGAATGATCCTTTCCCAATTGTCTGATGGGAGGGAGGGGCAAAGCTGGGAGGGGAGCCGGCTCAGCACCCCATGATCGCATTTGTGTGAGTGCTTGCTCATGTGTGCCAGCAGGTGTGTCCTTGTGTGATGGTGAGGTCCCAGGATACCTACCTGAAATATTCAAGGACTAATACATCCTGTTAGGCCATACTGTTTGGAACAATCTATCTGTTTTTCCTTAATAATCACTAACTTTACTTGAAGTTGCCTTTATATGTAGAGAAAGCATAAAGTTGATTTACTCTTCCCACTTAATATAATTTGGGGGGACTCTGAGGAAATTGTCCATCTTTCCTATATTCTCTTCCCCAACCCGTTTGACTGCAGATTGAATCCCCACCAATGTAGCATCAAGATTTTGTCTATAGCTTAAGATTTTGTCTATAGATAAAACACAAATATCCCGAGGGAAAGGTAACACCTCGGAGTAAGTAAATCATTAGTAATATCACATTTGCATAGATCTTTACAGTTTATAAAACACTTTCACACATGCGATGCTTAACTTACATAATAGCGTAAGTGATGGCAACTCCAAGGCGACAACAGCAATGGGGCTGGAGAACTGTTGTGTGCTAGACAATGTGCATGCAGATCACCTCACGTAAAATCATTCAGTTACAAAGAAGCGTGTGCATAAAATTTACACACATGAAAATCACTTCCTTTATAAACACCATCTGGTGTGATCCTCTCAACATTTCTGTAATTCTACAGGTGAGGAAACTGAGGCACTGAGATTACATGGCTCTTGGATAGTTATCAGAGGAATTGAGTCCAAGTGTTTCTGGGGGGCAGAGGTTGAAAGCTTGGAGAGGGGGGTGGGGTTATCTTACAGAGGCAGGGGTCAGGGGAAGGTGGGGTATCAATAGTAAACAGAAGGGGAGGAGAAAAGAGTGTTAATGCATAGACAGAAGGGGCCGCTGGCTTGTTCCCTGCATGTTTCAATGTTTGGGGGTTTCTGTTGTTTGTGTGAGGATATAAGGTGGGGCTGGGTCCTTGAAGGACTGTTTCCCCAGGTCTACACCACTCTATTTTTTTATTTATAACAGGAGATTATTACGGACATTGAAGAAAAGTCCATCCTATTCCCTATTATAAGAAGGATGTGTCATTTTCTTTTTTATTCTGGGATTTATTTACCTTCTATGGCTGAGACCTAGGCTGCTGAAAACAGGTTTCTGGGCTTTGTTTACCTTCTGTATTTGAAACTTTGTTGCGACTCCAGCTCTGAGATCCCGGCTGGCTGAAAGCAGGTTTCTGGGTTTTGGTTAGCTTCTATACTTGTAACATTTTTTTTTAGAGTGCAAGCTCAGAGGCCGGCAGCAGCAGGCAGGGAACCTTGGCTTCCTCCGTCCCTGGAGCAAGCAAGCCTCCTGTTCGTTTCAGCTGCCTGGCTGCCGGCCACCATCTTGGTTGGCAGTTAATTTGCATATCTCGCTGATTAGCCAATGGGAAGGGTAGCGAAGTTATGGTTAATTACCATGTTTCTCTATTATTAGATAGGATATTTTAGAGAGGAAGGGAGAGGGAGAGAGAGATAGAAACATCAACGAGAGAGAATCACTGATTGGCTGCCTCCTGCACGCCCCCTACTGGAGATTGAGCCTGCAACCCAGGCAAGTGCCCTTGACCATAATCGAACCCAGGACCCTTCAGTCCGTAGCCAACACTCTATCCACTGAGCCAAACCAACTGGGGCTTTTTCTGCTTTCTCAACGTATATGAAACATGATGATCCAAACAAAGTTAACCTAAGCTCAAGCTTTGAATTCGCTGGGATAAGCCAGGGAGAGTGGCCCGCTCCTGGCCTAGAGGACTCCTGGCTATCACGTGAGTGGAAGCAACTCTTCCCTCCTGCACCAGAGCTGTGCTTGGCAGAAGGAAGGGCCATGCTGCCGGAAGCCCTCAGCATTGACATGTCTTGGTGTAGGTGTGTTTCACATGCCCTGTACCCTTGTCCCTGGGCCTGTACCACGCTACACATTACAAGGGGCCTACAGCATGTTTGAGTTGCCCTGTCTGAGTCCTGAAGTGCGAGCCTTTGCTTGTCTTTGAGGGACACCTTGTGTCTTTCTCTCCATTTCCTGGCTTCTTACCTTGTTGTTCCTGTTTCCCTTTTCCAGGCCCACCTCCCCTTTGGTGTCTGACCAGCCCCTCACTATGACTTAGCTCTGACCAGTGATCAGCAAGAAAAGAGAAGACAATTGGAAGAGAAGAGGTTGGTGCAGAGGAGAGCGGGTGGCAATGGGCAGAGGAAAGATTTTGAGCTGGGTCACTTTTTGAGGCCCAGCTCAAGTGCCACCTTCTCCCTAAAGTCGTCTGTGAGGATGACACCTGTCCATTCTCACAGCTCCACAACCTTTCATTTTCACCTGACACAGGGGCCTTGTCACAGTTGGCCTCACTTTATAGCAACTTCCATACAGATATGAGTCTCTTTTCTAGATTATTAGCTGTCTTGGGGAATTTTCCATTTCCAGAATAAATGAAAAGATTTACCTTCCTATTCCACACAGCACGCAGCATGGTAGCTTACTTCTAATAGGATCATAGGAAATGCTTGTTGAACCAACAAAAGTCGGAAATGTGAGTGGTTTTCAGCCTGGGGCTTGTATCTCACAGAGAGCCCATCCAGTGTCAAGGGCAGCAAAAGACGTGTGTGGGTCTGTGGCTGGGACCTTCCTGGGGGCTGAGGGGAGTTTTCCTGTAGA
This sequence comes from Myotis brandtii, assembly GCF_000412655.1. NCBI lineage: Eukaryota > Metazoa > Chordata > Mammalia > Chiroptera > Vespertilionidae > Myotis > Myotis brandtii. The sequence continues at coordinate 2,557,917 of NW_005366679.1, read as the reverse complement.
TGGGCCAACAGAGTCTCCATCTGAAGTAATTCAACCTCAGAAAACAACCAGTAAGCAAGTTAGGAAGTGAGTGAGGTACAATTCTAAAAGAATATGTAAGTTTAGATGCTCATTTATTTATTTGATGCATCAAATTAAAATGTTCGCAATAAATCTCAACTCACAGTATAAGTTCAAGAGAAGGCTAAATTGAAATTCTATAAATGACTGACACGTCTCTGATTTCTAAGTAAATACCAACATTGAAAGCCATGTTTGGCTTGGGCCCCAGCTTCATTATATGTAGCATTTAATAATCACTTTCAGCCCTCCTCTATCGAACTCATATTTGGTTTTCCCTGTCAATCCCATGGGCATCATCCCTATGGCATGTACACTAGGTAGTAGAGATTCGTGGCATTGAAGTTAGAAAGGTGGTAGATGATCCAGCGAACCCTGATGTCCTTAATGTGATACTATTCTTTACTCAGAGTCTTTGCAATTGAAATTGAAGGTAAAAACTGGACCCATTAATAACAGAAATATTGGATGCATTTGGTCCAGAAAAAAATAAAAACTGAGCCCATTTAGAAAGTCATGCTTACAATTTTCTACGACTTAAAAATACTAGTAACAATGTTGGCATCAACTGTATAGGGTCCTCTGTTCATAAGTAATTACAGGGATGAATCGGAGGTTTGCGATCTGCTCACTAGAGGGGGTTAGACACTAACGAGCCGATTTCTCAAGGAGCCTTGAGCTGGATTCAATGCAGCAGATCTGACCAAGAATCTGAGAGGCCAGATGGCAGACTTACTGTGGCAGAACCATCTTTTCCGAGATTAAAAAAAAAAAAATTCTTCAGTCTTATAGTCAATAAATCAGAATAATTTTAATGGTTTTCTAATTTAAAATAAATGTTCACTGTAGGCAAAGAGAAGAGTCATAAAAATACCCTAACATATGAAAAACATTTTAATTCACCTAGAATGTCCACATCCAAAACCAAGCACAATTCATAACAGGTTTACCCATGTGGACCTGCTGGGTGGTGAACATTCCTGAGTAACAAAACCCACAATTTCATATGGTTTAACTTAATATTATTTTAGTATTTTTTCTAATAATCTGCTTTTTTGCTTGATATTATATAGAGACGGTGTATTAACAGCTATGTATGAATATGTTACTTATTAATTTGTGTGTAGGCCTTGCATATTGTGTGGATTAAAGGTTATTATCAAAGTTTTGAAAGATAGTTTTCAAGGAAATGAATCTCAGTCAAAATTTTATCTGAACTCATTCAGTCTTTCTTAATTCTGATTTTTTAAAAATATATTTTATTGATTTTTTACAGAGAGGAAGAGAGAGGGATAGAGAGTTAGAAACATCGATGAGAGAGAAACATCGATCAGCTGCCTCCTGCACACCCACTACTGGGGATGTGCCCACAACCAAGGTACATGCCCTTGACCGGAATCGAACCTGAGACCCTTCAGTCCACAAGCTGACGCTCTATCCACTGAGCCAAACCAGTTAGGGCATAATTCTGATTTTTAAAAAAGCTGTTTAAGAAGCAACGGTCAGTGGTATCAACGGAGGACCACTCATGCAGGCACTGTGTGGGGTAGAGAATAAAGGGCAATGGGTCTTGATTTCAAGGGGTTTGTAATCTAGTCGAGGAAATGAGATGAATAGTGTTGCAGGAATGAATGAAAATGAAATAAGCAGAATTTCAGTGCCAGGTGGTCTAATATTCAGTTATAGATCTAAGTGCTGTAGAAGCTCAGAGAAGAAAATCAGGATTAGTTGAAAAATTTCCAACAAGCTTCCTGAAGAAGCAGAATTTAGAATGCAGCTCTGAGAAGGCAGGCACCGTGACTAATCTTCTCATTACTGTGTCCCTAGGGTCCAGGAAAAGGCCTGAAATGTAGTTGGTTTTTTTAAAAAAAATATTAGTACCTCTGATCTTTGTATGTAAGACTGTGATACTGGCTTCCAGACCAAGGATGTGTCATAAAAGATATTTGCCAAGTAGTGTGAGGAGGCCATTCCCTCTTGTGTGGGGTTTTCCTACGATCTTTTATTAGAGGCGTAGTTGGGTTCTGGAACATACCTGTCTTAGGGCCACGGACCAGAGTAAAGGTCTTTGACTCTTACTGCAATTGAACTTTTAACCTTGGCTTCATAAGCATTGACTGAACTAATCTGCCTTAGATAACCTATAATATATGTTCAGCAAAAGTGCATCATGTCGGGAAATGAAGATGAAATTATGTGAAATATGAGAATACTTCTCGTAAGATTCAGAATAAAAGCAAAAAGCAATAGAGGACTTGGAGGGGTTGGGAAGATATATTGTGATGAATCCCCCCCACCCTCTGTATTATCTTTAAAAATTCTGCCACAAAATCCTGTTCTGAATAAAGTGGGAAAGCAGAATGAAAATTACAATGCAAGATTAACCAGACATTCAAAATGCCTTACAGATTTCAAAACTATATTCTGGTTTTAATTTGTGCTATAGGATCAGGGCTGGCCTTAGGCCATGCCTTCTTTGAAGTTGGAAACCTCTTACCAGGCAGAACATTGCTGAAGGTTATAAGACCCACCATTCCATGGGTCTCATAGACTCAGCTCTTTTGCACGGGCCTGGGGCCCAGGTAAGCAATTTATATTAGATGTGTTTAAATTGTGTGACTCCATAACCACGTTTCCCAGGTTTATACAAAATACAAAATCTGGCCTCAGTTTCCTCATTATGCACAAAATACTAAAGTAGCTTAGGCATTTAAGCATGAATGTTAACCATGGCATTAGAAACCACAGTCTCCTACTAGATTAAGTTAATCAGTGATTAATTAATTGCAGTTGAAAACAATAATACACCAAAACGCTCTGAAATATTAATGGAGCTATTGTTGCAGGAGGAACACTGCTTTGAGAGTTGCATTCTTGTGTGACAGTGGATACTAATGATCTCTATGCCCTTCGGTGGGTGGCTTCCCAATTCTGGCCTCACTTTGCTTATCTATAGTATAAAATGGGTTGGTTAAACAAGGTGGTCTAAGGTTCTTTCTTGCTCTGAAACTATATGCTTCACAAGTAATAGCTTATTCAACATATTTTAGGTGAAGGAATGATCCTCAAACTATTTGTGTGTATTAGCTTTGAAAAAAAGGCAGGTCTCTGGTGAGAAAAAATTCATGATATGTATTTCATCTATACTTTCACCTGGAAAATTGTGCCACTAAAAATCAATCAAATTTTTAAACATTTTATAACTTTGACTTGAAAATAATTAATGATTTTCTGGTTTTCAGGTTGGTTTTAATGGATGCAACTGAAAGCATCATGCACCTAGCTTGTCTCTGTTAAATCGTGTTAATTTGGAAAAAAAATCTCTGAGTGACTGTGGTGGGGAGGCTGGTATGAGCCATTTTAGCTTTGAGATGCAGTGAAGACCAAGAAAGAGGAAGTAGGGAGTTAATACTTTGCATTTTATGTGGATTAGGTGCTTGGAAACAGAACTATCTTGGCAGCCACCACACTGTAGTAGGGGGAAATAAAAAGCCATCACTAAGCCAACGTTCCTGTGCATTCATATTACTTATCTATAAGCGCATATGTTTAGTTTGGGCCTTACTCAGTAAAAGCACGTGAAGTTCTTCATTTGAGGTCTGTTCGTCAGAGTGATGTCACATTTCTCTGACTGGGACCTATTGCTAGATGACGTCTTCTTGATTTAAGGATCATGGCGTGCATGGTATGTGCGTGTATGGGGGGAGAGAATCTAAATAAATACTTTTTTAACATATTCTACATTTTAATATTAAATGGAAGGGATAAAGAAGGAAAAAGGGTAAAGAAAAACAAATATCCTTATGAGACTTCTTTATAGGCCATGTATATACTCGGTATATCAGAGTGTGACATAGGGTTGCTCTTATGTTTTTGTCTCATTACTCAACAAGTACACTAAAGGAATATTTGCATAGGAAATTGCACAAATCATTTAACATAAAGTGATAGCTACTGATGGATTTTATGTAAAAAGAAGTCGAGATTAATGTAAGTCGTTTATGTGTTTGGGTGAAGTTTAAAAGAAGTGAATCCTATTTTATAATTTCAATCATTGCCTCAGGAAGATGAATATTTATTCAGGAAAGTGAAATGTAGGACAAATGAACTAAAATAGGAATAAATAAATACTTAATATCAGGCTTCAGCAGATGTCAATTATCTCAAAATCGCACTACATCTATTTCTCCTCTTACCAAACTTACACTCCAGCTTCTATTTTTTTGTGGTGATTTTCATTCTTTGGATTTTACCTGAGTAGACAAGCATGAAATGAAGTTCTCACTGCATTTTACTAATGTCAGACATTCTTGCAGCTCAGTATCACTGATTAGTAACAGTCCCACTCCAGGGACTGGAAGTGGCGGCTTTGTTAGACCTCCCAGGATGCCTTCGTCCCACCCCCTGCTCTGAGGGCTGCAGACTGCCAGCTCACAGCTGAATCCTTCCCCAGGCTTAGCTCTTGACGAAAGTGGGGGAGATCTGGCGCCAGGCTCCATCTTCTCCCTATGGTGCCACATCCAAAGACCAGTCAATGTGGAGGTACAAAGGCCTGGCCCCCTGGCCTCAAGTCTGCAGAGCTCTGAGGGGTCACCCCAGCTCCTTGGCTTCCAACAGCACTCACTGAGTGGCTGCCTCCTACACACCGCCCTCCCACTGAGGATCGAGTGTGCCCTTGACCGGAATCGAACCTGGGACCCTTCAGGCCGCAGGACGGCACTCTATCCACTGAGCCAAACTGGCTAGGGTGGGGGCTAATTCTGATTCTTCCAAATTTCACTGGTGTCTGCAAAACCAATGACAAAAAAAATTTAAATGCAAAAACAAATCACATTAATGCTGATATTTAAGGGAATAAAATAATACTCTTTGAAAGATCTAAATAATTATATGTGTACATAAAGATACATATAATTATTTGTCAGACTTATGAGGTATTACAAATTTATTATGAACTTTTGTGGCGGGGGATGTGGTCTCTATCTACTGTCCTGATGAAATCTGATATGTTTCCAAATTGAGTTAGTCATCATTGCTTTATGTCTCTTACCTTCTTTGCTTTAGAAAAGGGTTTGGGCTTCCCATAAGGGAGTGATTGCTTACAGTCAAATAAATATGTGAAAGTCTTGGTTAAATTGGTTTCTTTACTGTAGAACTTCTTAGAGCCTTTTACACAAAAATGCATATGAGCCTTCAAGAAAAGGATATCATGTTTCACTTATCTAAATTATTTGATCACAAAATCTTGTGTGTGTGTGTGTGTGTGTGTGTGTGTGTGTGTGTGTGTACTATTCATTAATATGTATTGGAAAGAGTGATCCATGGATCAATTTTGGAAATGCTGACCTATAGTTTTGTTTTCTATTTCAGTATCTAAAAAAGCTTTTCCAGCTTTGTAAAATGAATTGGAAAATTTAGATCCCCCCCGCCCCTAATGCTTTGAAAGTTACTACAGTAATGAAAAGATAAATTGTAAGTCTTTCAATTTCTTCTCTGGTAAGACAGCAAGTCATCCCACATTTGCAGGTCAACGAGAATTACTTACTGAGCAGCCCAAGTTTCTTTTTCTTTTGTATTTGTAACACACCTTTCTTAAGCAACATAACATTTTTCTGTTTGACTTTCTAATCAGCCAACGAGCAATTTAGAAGATATACAAGGAGATTAAAGATTCACGATAATGTGAGTGAGTTGGACTTCATGGTATTAGCCTTGTTCTCACGGCAGCAAGCTGATCTTTGGTGGTCTCAGCTGTCCATGTGGAGGCAGAGGTCTGTTAGGTTGGAGAAGTCACCCTTGGTACCCAACTGCCTGAAAGCACCTCCCATGTGTAGGTGGGTGCATATCAGTAACTGTTTTCATTAGCTCTGTGGTCTGTTGTAGAAAATCATTGAACCAGAAGAGCTTGTGGGAACCCTCATTTTGTAGCCAGCCGGTCAGAAGAAACCTGGACTTGTGATTGGTGTCTGAAGTGGGGGCAGCCTTGTGGGACTGAACTCTTAGCTTTTGGGGTCTGCATAAACTCTGGATAGTTAATATCAGACCTGAACTGTAGGACAGAAGAGCTGGAGAATTGGTTGGTGTGGGGAAAACCCCCACACATTTGGTATCAGAGCTGTTCTGTGAGTAGAAACAGATCATAGTATTACAGATTCTTGTTAGTAAAAGCTATCATTTATTGAGTGCCAGATATGTTGCCAAAGCTCACCATATACTGTTTCTAATTCCAATGATCTTTTAAAACATTATTTTTGGCATCATTTTATAGATGAGAAAACCAATACTGACTTACTCAACAGAAGTTATATTTCTAAAGTGGATTTTCATTTCTCTCTGACTCTCAATCCCTGCCTCCCTACATCCCCCCACCCATATTGGACTACTAGTACATGCCTCTATGACCATATTCAACCTACCCTGGGCAATTTATTCAATCACTATGTACCGAATGCCTCCTGTGGTGCCATTATTTTGTGGGGTGCTTTATGTGAGAACATAAAGAAGGAGAATAATAATGCTATTTACTCATCACAATAGCTATTTTTGTTGTCATTCTGTTACAGGACAGGATGGTGAGGCACAGGATTGCTAAGGAACTTGTCCAGGGCCACACAACTAGTGGGTAGTAGAGCCATCACTGAAACCCAGGACATTTGACTCCAAAACTGAACTGCATCTTATACATATGCACTTCGTATATCCATGTGTTTTCAGTCAAATTTGGAAACAAAACAGATATACGTGATACAGCTATAGAATGTTGACTTCATAGTGTCCATACCAAACTTGAAAGAAAAACATTATTATAAACTTCATATGCAGAGGATTCAAAATAGAAAACGATCTTCATGGTTCTCAACATGATATTTTCATGAGCTGCAATGTGATTCAATAGCTAATGAAGATCAGTTCAGTTACTTGGGTTCACTACAGATTCTTGTTTAGTAATTTTTTTGTCATCTCTTGATTGAAATTCTCTAAATACAAGAGACTCCCATCGTGACTCCTCCTGCCTAATCTCAAAAAAGACAAGGACAAAGAAGATCACATAGGAGCCTCTGAATAGAATAGAATATCTTTGGTGAAATGCAGTTGGCTCATTTAGACATAGTTCTGCCCAAAATAACCTAGATGAGCTGGATGGAATTTATTGCATTACTAATGTTCTAAAGGCAGATTTCCCAGTAATATCTTAACCGTAAAACTTTACTTCAATAAAAGGCTACTTGATACCATAGAAGAGACCAGAATGTTTTTATAGCTAGAGATTTCCAAACCATAAATACTTTCATCCCTGTAAGCAAATGGGTCAGAAATACATATTTATGAGGCACCCTGCATTTTTATCACCTCTGCAATGGAAAACAGTGTTTCATCATGACCCTTTCTATCTCTACCCTTACTTTCTACTGGTGATGGACTCCTTAACACATCATAAACAATCCATAGTGAGAGAAACTTCAGCACTCAGAAAGAAATGAAGGGAACATATTACATAGAAGTTGCTGCAACTGGTTATTTTTGAGCAATATGCTATCCATTGCTAAACTAAATCCAATAGTTCATTTCAGAACAATGTCAATACAAGGCAGCTGGGAAGATGGTTGCCTACTAATTTAATTTATTCACTGAGGGTATTAAAATTTTATTTTCTCCCTTATAGAAATAAACACTCAATTTGGCCTGGAAAACAGATATTTGACATTTGGGATATGATGCAAGACTCATCATTTTTAAGTTAGCCTTTTTTTTTCCTTTTATTTTTTTTAAGGAAGCATATGTTTTAAAAATATCTCTTTAAAAATGTCAAAATGTCAAATTGAAACATTATCCTATTGATCATGGTTGCTGTTTTATCTGTCGTCCTTGCAAATATGGTATATAGAGGAAGCCAATATGTGATTTTACATTCATTTTATAAGAATAATCATTTTGTGCCATATTCGGTACAGTTTGGCTCAGTGGATAGAGGTCAGTCTGCAGAGTGAAGGGTCCCAGGGTCAAGGGCACGTACCTTGATTGCAGACTCCTCCCCGGCCTGGGCCCTGTTCGGGGCACATGCAGGAGGCAACCAACCAATGTGTTTCTCTCACATCAATATTCCTCTCTCTCTAAAGATCAATAGAAAAATATCCTCGGGTGAGGATTAAAAACAAACAAACAAAAAAGAGTAGTCATTTTGTTATTTGTGTAAATGTTGTATGCCTTTTATTTTAAAATTCAAGCAATTCAAAACTTCCCAAAAAGAAACCTTAAAAATGAATTAGAGAAAAAACATGTTATGTTAGTTCATATAACTGATGACTTTGAAAAGTATAAGATATGAAGTAAACATCGAGTAATATATATGCTTTTATTTTAGAAACAGTGCTTAAAATTTGGGTAGTGAACCATCACATTTCATTATAGTGAGACATATATTGTTTAAAATAAAATTTATAGATGACTAATAGTAAATGTTATTTTCAGATTCTTGTAGTTCCTTTTTGTTGAAGGAAATGCTGCTTCATACTAATACAAACTCCTTTGTATTCATTCATATTATTAATCGATTGTTATTAAGCACCCATGAGCAAAGTATTTTGTTAGTCACAAAGGTATCTAAGACATGGTAGCAGAGGCTGTATGTAATTAAACTTATTTTGACTTTTTGGAAACATGACCAGACTACATTTCCTGGCCCCCCCCTTGGCATGAGATACAGACATGGGACTGAGTTCTGGCCAATGGAATGTGAATAGATTGACACACAATATGTCCAAAGGATCTCCCAGGCATTTCTCTAAAGGCTCTTTTTCTTTGTCTCCCAGAAAGATCTAGTGGAAGATTTTGAAGCCCTAGGATTACAGTGGCCACTGGATGGATGCAACCTATTTATCTGAATGCCAGTAAAGAGCAGGGCCCTCTACTTCTAACCCACTTTGGATTGACAGGGGCAATAAACGTTTGGTATGTTAAATCACAGAGATAGTAGGGTTGTTTGTTTTTTACAGCTCCTTTCTTGCCCTAAGTCAAGATTTCTTAACTTTGCACTATTGATTTATTGGACTAGATAAGTCTTTGTCATGGGGCTTATGCATTGCAGGATGTTTAGCGGCATCTTTGGCCTCTACTCATGGAATGCCAATAGCACTTCCTCCCCTAGCCAAGGGGACATCTGTAATACTTTCAACAATAAAGATGAATTAAAAAATAAAGAAACAAAAAATGCCTCCAGACATTTCCAATGTCCCCCTTGAGGGCAAAACTGTCCCTGGTGGAGGGCCACTGGCCTAATATAGTGATGTTTCTGATCTTAAAAGTTTTGCACAGAGACTCCCCTACTATTTTATAGAATAAGTTTCTGGAAAATCTGTTAAAAGTCAAAGGTCTGAAAGGTGAACAACACAGTTATATTTTATAAAGACCTTTGTTATATAAGAGGATTAAAAAGATTAAATTATTTGATTGCCAGTATGAAGACTATATGTTCTGAAGATGTTTTTGTGGCAATTTTTACATCTTTTTAAACTTCATATTTTCCCTTCATAATTGAATCCACACTTGACCAGCTTAAGTCCAGTGAACTGTAGATTGACGCTAAGATGTTATCACCTAAAGCATATAGAACATCTCACCTCTGGGTAACAATTTTGTAAATCCTGTGCTTTTTGTTTCTATAATAAGTACATCACAGTTTTCCATTTCCCACTTACATTTATGAAACAGGAAAAAATACTATGATATTTAAATAGATACCACTGAACAAACAAAAAGTGGCAACACAGCCAAAATGGAACTGATGCCATTTGAAAGACTTCACTACGGGAACCAAATGAGATAGATGCTTGTCTGATGTACAAAAGTCTGGTTTTACATTGACACCCATTAGTCTTAAGCCCCTTCCCCTACCCCCTATTCGTTCCCACTTTTCATCTCAATCTGTAGGCCAGGCAGTATGTGTTTGGACTATTTATCAGGCTTCATTGTTGGCAACCTCAGGTTTCTGCGCCTAACATCGGCTCTTTCACACCAGACACCCTATCTTTTTTTAAAAAAATATATTTTATTGATTTTTTTACAGAGAGGAAGGGAGAGGGATAGAGAGTCAGAAACATCGATGAGAGAGAAACATCGATCGGCTGCCTCCTGCACACTCCCCACTGGGGATGTGCCCGCAACCAAGGTACATGCCCTTGACCGGAATCAAGCCTGGGACCCTTCAGTCTGCAGGCTGATGCTCTATCCACTGAGCCAAACCAGTCAGGGCATCAGACACCCTATCTTTAAGGTGCTTTGTTTTCACTCTATGCCCCAGGTGACCACTCTCCTGAGTGCACCCTCCATTGGTCCATGCTTGTTAGAGAGGAGCATTACAGAGAGTTAGATGCTGAGAGTCCAAGGATAAAGAAGGCAGAGTTTTTGGTCTTTTTGGGGGAATCATAATCCCATGGTGAAGGAAGATATAGACACACATAATACTTAGAAGAATTTCATAAAAACATGGACACACTGGAGTGACTATAAGTTCAAAGAAGAAACACTGCAGTCAGAATGTATTAGATCCCAGTGCATTCCAGTGGAGATGGTTAAAGGAATATCTCGATTGGAGCCAGCACTATGCATCTGATGAAGGTCCTCTTTTAAAATCAAACCACGGGCATGGTCTCACTTCATCATAACTGTGATTGGAGTACAAGGGAATGTTGCAATTAAAATTTATTTCCTTAGCTGGTTTGGTCCAGTAGATAGAGCATCAGCCCGAGGACTGAAGGGTTCCAGGTCTATTCCAGTCAAGGCCATGTACCTTGGTTGCAGGATCGATCCCCGGTCCTGGTTGGGGTGTGTGCGGGGAGCAACCAATCAATGTATCTCTCTCTCACATTGATGTTTCTCTCTCTGTCTCTCCACCTCTTTTCCACTCTCTAAAAATCAATGGAAAAATATCCTCCAGTGAAGATTAATCAAAAACATTTTATTTCTCTGAACTCTTGGGAATAATTTGTTTTGCCAATTGGTGGATTCAATAGCTAAGTCCTTTGTTAAATCATCTTGTGATATTAGTACAGCAGAGTAATTAAAAACCAAAGACTGTGGAGTTAGACCACTTGTGTCAGGATTCCAAATCTGCCATGGATCTCCAGCCTGACTTTTGCCATGTAACTTAACCTCCTTTGCTTCAGGTTTTTAAAACTGTAAAACTGGGAAAAGTAAGTTTATTTAATAGGGTGTTGTGAGAATTAAACGAGTTAATGTAGCTCATGTGTCTCAAACAATGCATGGCTCCTAGTGAAGCTCTTTTTAAAAAATATATATATATTATATTATATTGATTTTTACAGAGAGGAAGGGAGAGGGATAGAGAGTTAGAAACATCGATGAGAGAAACATCGATCAGCTGCTTCCTGCACACCCCCTACTGGGGATGTGCCCTCAACCAAGGTACATGCCCTTGACCGGAATTGAACCTGAAACCCTTCAGTCCGCAGGCTGATGCTCTATCCACTGAGCCAAACTGTTAGGGCAGAAGCTCTTGATAATTATCTTTTATTAATATGTAATTGTAACACTGTATAGAATGATTTTATTCTTTGAAGCAATATGCATTCATAAATTCTTTCAAGCAATGGGCATTGATGCTTTTATCTTTATAAAAATCACTTTTGTATGTTAATGATTTTCTTTTGGACAGTACTCAGTCCCAGTAAGTCCTTCCATCTTTTGTTCTATCCTTAACATGTGACTAGATTTCTGTCATTATCTTATGATTTCTAGAGCTGAGTTCTGAAGAGGGAAGAGTCTTGAATGGACTATCTTTTCTTTACTTAAACAATTTTTTTACCCTATTATTATAGACGTTGGATGTTCATTTTATTTCTTTCCTATGCTATCATATTCTTTTTAGAAAAATAAGACTGAATTCACTTCACACAAAACACTGAAAGCCCCTCAGATTTCTCTGCTGTTTACATGCTTTTCTCATATTTTCCTTGGTCATGTACAGTTTTGATTTCCACAGCGCCCTGAGTGTGAGAAATGGACTGCAAATGCCTGGAATGTTATGATGTAGGTTAAAAGGCCTCAGGAGGTATGAACAGACACATAGAAACCATAAAACAATCGTGTGGCAATGACCTTCACCACCTCACTATAAAGTAGCCCCTTAACAGTCAGCACAACTTAACACTTTATATGGACAACATCAACAACCTCCTTCTCCTCCTGACATAAAATAACCATAGTTTTAGAAAATGCTTTTGTAAAAAAGAGAGGATTTAGATATTAGAATTATCTCAGAGACAATTACTATGGAAGGCTTCAAGTTTATGCAGGGATTGGGGACCAGCTGTTTTCCATCACTAAAGAATCCCAAGGAGAGGGCTAGCCCTCAGCATGAGGTAATTAGGTTGGGTATGAAGAGGAATTCCTAATGGTGAGAGTGGAACATTAAAAGGAATCTCTTGGAGGAATGCTTGGAAATCTGAAGGAACTCCAAAAGCAGAGGGATTGTCCTGGATTACTCTCTACACTGGAAAGCTATAAAAGCCGTGTGCTTTTATGACGTGTGAAATTACATATTTACATTCCTCACTTGGCGTCCCTAATACCCTCAACGGTTGCATGTTGATGGTGGTGTGTTCGGTATATATTTTCTATGGATAGTATGTAATTTGTACTTTGTCTTCTCGCATGGTTCTAGTGACGCTGTCTAGGGAGCTAGAATTGTGTTGGCTCTGGAATCAGCCATACCTGGCCAGGCATCCTGGCTCCACTCTTCTGATTCTGAGATCTATGTGGTGTTTGACAAATTGCTTAATCTCTCTGGGACTTGGTTTTCTATAATAAAGGAGGATCATGAAGGAATAAACCAATTAGTGTATTTTGGGTCACAAATACAATGCTAGCACATCATAATATATATTAGTTAAAAATGTATTTAAGGATATATACTTTTATGTACATAGTAGAGGTACAGTACACGAATTCGTGCACAGGTGGGCTCTGGCCAGCCTGGCCCCAATCAGGGTGGATCAGGGCTGGGCTTGTTGGGAAGAGGAGATGGCAGGACATTGGCCAGCTGGGTCGGCTGGGGGGAGGGGTTGTGGGTGATTGGTTGGCAGCCCCAACCCCCTATTAGGGCCGGCCATGGGAAGGGGCTGTGGGCAGTGGGCCGGCCCCACCCCTGAATGGGGTGGGGGGGTGCTGATCGGGAGCCAGCGGCCTGGGGGAGGGGCCATGGGTGGTTGGCCAGCCAGCCCTGTTCCCTATTGGGGTGGGGAAGGTGATCAGGGGTGGAGCCATTCAAGGGGAGGGGATGTGGGCTGATCAGGGTTGTGGGGGCCCATCAAAGGTGGGGCTGGCTGCAGGGAGGGGCTGCAGGAGGTTGGCTGGACAGCCCTGTCCCCTATTGGGGTGGTGGGTTCGATCAGGGGCAGGGTGGGCCAATCAGGGGCAGAGCTGGCCAGGGGTAATGGGGGGTGGTGTTTGGCTGACTGGCCCACCCTTGATCAGGGTGAGAGAGTCCATCAGGGGCCAGCTAGCTGGGGAGAGGGGCCACGGTTGATTGGCCAGTAGGCCCCGCCCCCACTGGGGGTGGGGCCAGCCATGGGAAGGGGCTTTGGGTGGTGGGCTGGCTGGCCCTGTCCCCTTTTGAGGTGGGGGGGCCAATCAGGGGTAGGGCAGTGGGCCAATCAGGGTGGTGGGGGCCCATCAGGGTGTGGCTGGCTAGGGGGGAGAAGCTGCAGGAGGTTGGCCGGCCAGCCCCACCCCCTATTGGGGTGCGGGGGTGCAATCAGGAGAGGGCTGGCCGGGGTAAGGGGCTGCGGGCCTATCATGGTGGAGCAGGCTGATCAGGGGCAGGGCTAGCCCGGGAAAGGGAGGGGGCATTTGGCTGCCACCCCACTTGCTCTTGATCGAGGTGGGAGAGTCCCATCAGGGGCAGGCCAGGAGGGGGAGGGGCCTCGAGGTTGGCCGGCTGGCCCCACCTCCTGATGGGGCCGGTTGGCTGGCCACAGTGGGCATCATAGCGACCGGTTGTTATGGTCATTATGGTTGTTATGGCTGTTATGGTTGCTGGCTTTATATATATATATAGATGAATACATTAAATAGAAGTATTTTGTAAAAAAAAAATTCCACAAGGCCTCATGTACATTTATTTAGCAACAGGTTCTGTGCTAAGTGCCTTATGGACTTTGCCACTTAATTCTCATAGCAACCCTGTAAACTAGGTCTTATTATTTCCATTTTACAAAATAAAAGCAGTGCTCTGAGGCAAATATAAAAAGGACATGGACCAAATATTTTATTGATACATAATGTTATTAACCAACGTTACCCCAATAAACGTAATAAAATATTTTATTGCACTCATTAATTAAGAAAGGAAAATATGTTATGACCAGTTCAAAGAGCATTTAAGAAGCTAGTCTGTTTATCAGATACTTAACAACGACATGTTAGCATGAGATTGCTGAAGTAGAGATAGCCCTGGTTAATGTCCAGCAGGCCATTGATAGTTGGGGTTATCTATTCCATTGGTTGGAAATTATTTGCATTTCTACTGGACAAAAATGTGCAAGTTAGCAAGTAAATTCCCTAAGTATAGGAACGTTAATCATTAGTAAACATGAGATGAATTAAGTACAGGTCTTGACAATCCTTGGGTGACTTTTGTCTTTGTCCCAGTGTGAAAACAAAACTTTTTGCCTTACAAGCGGAGAATCTTTCTGACAGTAACCTGCCCCCAGGTCCCACAAATATTAGTGAAGCAGAGATTCGAAGCTCTGTCACCTCAAGGTGACTGCACAGCCCTTGCGACTCCACCCTCTGTGATGACTCAGCAATGAGTTAGTTTGTTGTCTGAGAATGTTAGAACCTATCAGATCTGTGCAGATAATTCTTACAGCCCAGACATGTCTGAAGCACAGGGAGTCTCTGGATGACAAAACCATCCAACTCGATCAATAAATTTGAATCTGAAGTAATAAGACCTTTGGTTTCTGCCTTAGTGGAAATTGCTGAGGCCACAGGTTCCACAAACACGAGTACTACACTGAGAAAGACATTGAAATAGCATTTTATTTTTACCTCTGTCTTTATCATATTGAACTAGAGACTTGATACACGAAATTCATGAAAGGGAAGGCCTTCGCAGCCCTGGCTGCCTCGTGGCCCCGCCCCCCTGGACCCGCCTTGGCCTGGAGCTGCCCATGTAAGCTGCCACACACCCCCAGTTCCCGGTTCCTCGGAGCTCCCCCACCCCACGATGATCGCCCCGCAGAGGGTGGCCTGGGCCTCCCTCTTTGGGGTGATTGTGGAGCCACCCCGATTGATCGCCCCGCTGGCTTGGACCTCCCTTAGAGGGGGAATTGTGGGCCAGGCCCCCCAACCAATCACATCGCACCCACCTTGGCTGGCCTGGTGACAGCACATGGTCATCCGGAAGGTCATTCTGTTTGGTTGTTTGGTTGATTTGCATATTATGCTTTTATTATTATAGTGTTCTTTTCCTTTGAACATGTCAATCTTTACATTTAAATTCTATATCTAAGTCTGTGTACATTTTGTCCTGCAAAGTGGCAGCAGTTTTTAAAACTGGCGGTATCATAATTGACTGCAGAAATTCACTGCCCATTTATTAACAACTGCTGTCCAGGCATGCCCGTGGCTGTCACTACCACCATTCTTGACCAGGCTCCCATCTGGTCCTCCCCAACTCCCCAAGGCTTTGGATGGTCCCAGGTGCACATGACTTAGTGATTGCACTTACTGGCTCTCTCCAATTTATTTTTCTTATCATGAAAGCTCAGTTCTGATATATTTATATTGGAACCAATACTTAATGTTTGGGTAGATGAGGATAAATCTATAAGACTAAGAATGAGCAGTCAAAAATGATGAAAGTCTGAGCACAGAAGCCAAGAGAAGAGAGAACTTCAAGAGGAGAAAGTAACCAGTGGAGTCAAGTGATGCCAGTAAGTAAGACCAGGACTGAAAATTTTCCATTGTCTTTAGCAACATCTTAGGTCTTAGTAATAACTTTTTCAATGGAAAAATGAAGGCTGAAGCCAAATCATAAGTGCATTGAGGAATCAATAGGAGTTGAAAAATGGGTTCCTGCAAACACCTCTCTCCCAACTTTTCTGTGGCCTGAGGATCCATAGATATGGTCCCTCTAACACAACTCTTGGCAATGACTGTGGAAACATGTATTACATGTACCAGGGGACATCTGATTCTTTGTAGATGTCACTTTTCATTCCTTTTATCTCTGCTTATCATGGTTTAATATCAACAACTACCATGTCCTGGGAACCTACTATGTGTAAGGCTGGTGCTGAGTCCTTTTTATGCACTTATCTCTAATTCTACAACAATCTTGAGTGCTCTTCCTCTCATTTTCCAAATAAAGAAATAGATGTCACTTGTTTCAGTTCACACAGCTAGAACCATGGCTGGCATTTAAACTTGATAAACCACCCTTTCCGTGACATGCAAGGAGGAGTCCCGGGGAAGATCAGGTAGCCCCGTAACCCTTGTTGCTTCTTATTCATTAGTTTCAATACATTTCACATTTCAAACGTCTCAGATTATAAAAACTTTGCTCTATATATTCTACAGCAGTTTGCGGAGCCCTTTGATTGGACTTTGAACACATACATTTCTCCACACAGCAACTCAGTCAACAGAAGCTGCTAATATGGGAAAGTCCCACCTGATCCATCAAAACCCTATTAGTCACACCCATCATAAATGCACCGCCCTACTCTCTGGCCTCATTGATTGTCCCCCTTTTTGATGAGTCATCAAGCATCACGAGAGTCTGAGTCCCCATCCACTCTTGTCTGGATTATTACAGTAGCCTCCTCACCAGTCCCTTTGCTTCTATCTTTGCTCCCAATCACACAGCAGCCAGAATAATACTTTAAAAATGTAAGTCAGACCATGTTAGTTTTCTCTTTAAAACCTGTTCCATGCAGAGGAAAAAAACAACATTCTAACAATGACTGATTAAACCCTCCTTACTCACCTCTCTGACCTCTTTTCCTGCTCTTCCCTTGCTCACCCTGCTCGAGCCACACTCCTTTCTTTTCTTTAATTCTGCCAGGAAAAGCCAGCTTTAGGATAAACCTAATTATTAATCTTAGTCAGCCCCACTTTTTCTTTTTTTCATAACACATATTATCTTTCTGAATGCCACTTTAGGAGAGCAGGGATCTTTGTTCACTGATGTATCCCTAGTGCCTAGAATGGTATCTAGCATATAGTAGGTGCTCAATAAAACTTCATTCAAACCCCAAAATTTTTAACTTTGTTACTATTTTTCCTGGCATTTCTCCCAATCCTGTTCTGTTTCTCACCCCTTTTTTTGTCTTAGGGGTCGGGGTTGGGGCTGGTCTTCTCTAGAACTTCCTTATTTCAAATCTAATATAAACTTTAATTTTAACAAATTTAGATATAATTTATATACCATAAAATCCACTGCTTTAATATTTATAATAAAGTGGTTTTAGTATATTCACAAAGTTGTATAACCATTGCCACTATCTGATTCCAGAATATTTTCATCACTCCCCAAAGAAACTCCACACCCCATCTTCCCCCAACCCTGAGCAACCACTAATCTACATTCTATCTCTATAGATTTGACTGTTTTGGGCATTTCATATAAATGGAATCAAAGAATATAATATGGCTTCTTTCACTTAGCATAATATTTTCAATGTTCAACCATGTTGTGGCATATATCAGAACTTCATTTGTTTTTATGACTGAATAATATTACATGATATGGATATACCACATTTAGTTTATCCATTCACCAGTTTATGGACATTTGGGTTGTTTCCACTTTTTAAAAATATTTTTATTGATTTTAGAGAGGGAGGGAAAGGGAGGGAGAGAAACAAACATCAGTGAAAGAGAATCATTGATCAGCTGCCTCCTGCATGTCCCCTACTGGGGATGGAGCACACAACCAGGGCATGTGCCTGATCAGGAATCAAGCCATGATCTTCCTAGTTCATGGGTCGATGCTCAACCACTGAACCACACTGGCCAGGCTTCACTTTTTGAATATTATGAATAATGCTGCTATGCACATATGTGTATAGTTTTTGTTTGAACATCTGTTTTCAATTCCTTGGATATACACCTAAGAATGGAATTTCTGGGTTATAAGGCAATTCTATATTTAATATTTTGAGGAACTGAAAAACTGTTTTTTCAAAATGGCTGTATCATTTTAAATTCTTACCAATGCTATATAAATTTTCTAATTTATCCATATCTTTGTTGACACTTGTTATTATCTGTCTTTATTATAGCAATCTTAGTGGTGATAAAGTGGTAGCTTATTGTGGTTTTGATTTGTATTTCCTTAGTGACTACTGACTTGAATGTATTTTCATGTGCCACTTGTATATCTTCTTTGGATAAATGTCTATTCAAATCCTTTGCCTATTTTTAAATTGGTTATCTGTTGTTGAGATAAACACACACACACACACACACACACATTCTTACATATATGTTCTGGATACTAAACCATTATCAGACATATGATTTGTAAATATTTTTTCTCATTCCATTTATTTTCTTTTTACTTTCTTAATGGTGTCCTTTGATGTACAAAAGTTTTAAATTTTAATAAAGGCCAATTTTTCTGTTTTTTTTCTTTAAATGCTTATAGTTTAGGTGTTCTATTTAAGAATCCATTGCCTGATTTACTTTGATCTATTTTGAGTTAATTTCTTTATATGGTGTGAGGTGGGGGTTCACCTTCATTCTATTGCATGTGGAAAACTAGTCTTCCCAGCATCATTTGTTGAAGAGTCTGTGTTTTTGTTTTTTTTCTAAAATATTGTCTTGGCATACCTGTTGAAATTACTTGATTGTAAGTGTATGGGTTTATTTCTGGACATTCAATTGTATTTCATTAATCTATGTCTGTCTTTATGCCTATACCACACATTCTTGATTACTGTAGCTTTGTAGGAAGTTTTGAAATCAGTAAGATTGGGTCCTCCAACCTTGTTTTTCATTTTTAAGATTGCTTTGATTATTCAGAATCAATTGCAATTTTATATAAATTTTAAGGGTAGCTTTTCCCTTTCTGCAAAAAAAAGAGGCTATTGGTACTTAGATAAGAGTATTTTAAATCTGTATATTGCTTAGGGTAGTATTGCCACCTTTAACAATATTAAGTGAACACAAAATATCTTTCCATTTATTTATATCTTCTTTAATTCCCTTCAGGGATTTTTTTGGTTAATCTTCAGTCTTGTACATTTTTTGGTTAAATTTATCTCTAAGTATTTTCTGGCTCTTGATGCTACTTAAATGACTTTGTTTCTTAATTTAATTTCAAAACTGTTCATTGCTAGTTTGTAGAAATACAACCGATTTTTGTGTGTTGAACTTGTATCTTGCAACCTTGCTGAATTTGAAAATTGGCTCTACCAGATTTTTTTGTGTTTTTTTTTTGTAGATTCTTTAGGATTTTCTATATATAAGATCATGTCATCTGAAAATAGAGATAGTTTAATTTCTTTTCCAGTTTGGATGCCTTTTACTTCATATTCTGCCTAAATCTCCTGCTACAACCTCCCATACAATATTGAATCAAAGTATGAGAGTGAACATCCTTGTCTTGTTCATGATGTTGCGGGGGAGGGGGAAGCATCCAGTCTCTCACCATTAAGTATGATGTTAGCTATGGTTTTTTTTTTTGTAGATTCCCTTTATGAGGTTGAGGAAGTTCCCTTTTATTACTTATTTGTTGAGTGTTTTTATCTTGAAATGGTGTTGAAATTTGTTAAATGCTTTTTCTGTGTCTGTTGAGATGATCATATGGTTTTTGTTTTTTATTCTATTAATATTGTGTATTACATTAATTGGTATTTAAATGTTGTGCTGACTTTGCATTCCTGGAATAAATCCCACTTGGTTATGGTGTATTATGCTTTTTATATGTTGCTGAATTTGGTTTGTTAGTTTATTGTTGAAATGTTTGCACCTATATTCAATAAAGAGATTGGTGTGTAGTTTTCTTACAATATGTTTGATTTGGTATTAGGGTAGTACTAGTTTCATAGAATGAGTTGGGAGGTCTTTCCTCCTCTTCTATTTTTGGTGAGAACTTTTGACATATTGGTCCTAACTCTTTAAATGTTTGGTAGAAGGTACCAGTGACGCCATCTGTTCCAGGACTTTTTTTGTGGGACATTCTTTGTTTATGACTTGGATCTCTTGTTATAAGTCTATTCAAATTTTCTATTTCTTTTTGGGTCCATTTTGGTAGTTAATCTCTTTATAGGAATTTGTCCATTTAATCTACCATGTTCATATCTACCTACTACAATTGCAGACACTAAATTGGTGGTTAAAAATATTTGAAAAGTAAAGAAGTTTGATTTATCTTGCACTAGAAGGCAAATATTTCAATTTTTTTCCTGAAGTAGCCTAGAAGAATCGAATGTCATCTTGATAATAAGAAATTTGATAGCTAAATCTTTAAGTATGCAAAGTAGAAATAGGAAATATACCTAAATAGTATGCCTTAAGAGGAAAATTCAAAAATGGTTAAATATTTGCCTTTGGGTTTATGAATTCAAAGTGAAACTAGTCTATTAATGAATAAAACATTTTCTCCTTAATAATATTATACAACTTAAAAAAATTACTGATAGGATACTAAGGAAATGAATTCTAGATTGTACCCTTTTCTGAGCAATTAATGTTCCCTGAATTAGTTTTGTTCCTCCTCTCTCTTTCTATAGAAAACTAAGCAAAATAAATGATGTGTTATAAAGCAGTCCCTTGTCAAAATCCAAACTGAGCATGTTAGCTATGGGCTCAGTGGATAGAGCGTCGGCCTGCGGACTGAAAGGTCCCAGGTTCGATTCCGGTCAAGGGCATGTACCTTGGTTGCGGGCACATCCCCAGTAGGAGGTGTGCAGGAGGCAACTGACCGATGTTTCTCTCTCATCGATGTTTCTAACTCTCTATCTCTCTCCCTTCCTCTCTGTAAAAAAATCAATAAAATATATTTAAAAAATCCAAACTCATAGCAACAATGTTAATAATAGTCCTTTTTATATCAAAAGGAAAATATTAAGGTAATTAAAATGGTAATAAATATTTAAAATGTAGAAACCTTTTTATTCTTGTTTGTTTGTTTTCTTAATACTCACCAAAAATATTTTTCCCATTGCTTTCCAGAGAAAGTGTACCCGTAAGGGAGGGAGGGACGGAGGGAGGGAGGGAGAGAGAGAGAGAGAGAGAGAGAGAGAGAGAGAGAGAGAGGAACATCAATATGAGACACATCAACTAGTTACTTCCTACACATGCCCCAACCAAGGGGTAGGGAGTAAACCTGCAACACAGGTACATGTCCTTGACCAGAAATGGAACTGGAAACCCTTTGGTGCATGGGCTGATGTTCTAACTACTGAGAAACACAGGCCTTTTTATATCGTTATTTTTATTTATTTTAGGCAAATTATTCTACCCTCATATATATGTATGTTTGTTCTTTGGAGGGTACCTCACTGTTTTCTCTCTCTCTCTCTCTCTCTCTCTCTCTCTCTTTTACTCTCTCCCTCTTTTTCTCTTTCTCTCTCTCTCTCTCCCTGTTTGCCTTAAGATAGTATATTCATTTCAGCCCAGATAGTTAAGAACTTCAGTATCATTTAAGTGAGATCAATCACCATTTTTCTTCTTTCTCTGTCTCTATCTTGTCCTCAATTAGTCTTTGTTCAATATATAATTATTTAATATTGAAAAACAATATCCGACATTACCAGGAATTTTATTGCATAGATTGTACATCATTTCTCCTCTTATTTGGATATAGCCAGGCATTTTTTTTCCCAATGTTAAATAAGAGAGAGAGAGAGATGATAATTTGGCTTAAATGACATGTAATAAACTTGACTTAAATGTCACATAATCAAATTACCAGATTGTTGGCTGCATACTCTAATCTATATGACTTGAGGTAGAAAATCAAGTGTTCTTACCTATGTCTGTGGGAGCATACCCTGAATTCATATAACAGCAAGAAACTCACAGGGGCTGAAGCATCATTGCAAATGGGAAAGTAGAGATGAAGCTTTTTAGGTGCCTTAACAAGGAGTTCAGATTTTGACTCTCTAGGAGGAGATGGAGACCCATTGGCGGATTTTGATCAATGATAGGGCATGGTCATTTGCAGGGAACCGTCCTTCTTGGACTCTGTGGAGATGGCTTTGATCACACCAGTCTTACCTTCTAAAGGAGGACACTCTCAATCTCATATTGGAGTTTTGGGAAGTATTGGTGTATTTGTTGGTCACAGGGTCATTTGGCAAAACTTTTCTATCCAAACCTAAAAATTAAAGTTATTCCAAAGAGAATCTCAAGCATAGTCTAGGTCATGTTACATAAACCAGGTTGGACTTTTAAAAATGAAATGACCTATTTTTTGGCTAATAAAAACAAGCTTATGACTGCTCTCTGATAATTCTTGGCAATACAACATCTTTTTATTGTTTTTGCTTCTAGTACCTTTATATTAAAATTTCTCTTTTTAGAATGGTTCATAGGAAGGGGCAGCATTTAATGTGTTTTATCTTTTGCATCCTATAATGTAATAAAGAACTGTCTGTATTTCACAGAGCTTTTTCATTTCATTTTTATGACACTTTTTTCATGGGTAGGTATTGCTCTCCTGATTTTAAAATTAAAGAAGCTGATGCCCATGTTAAGCAATTCAACCTTTCTTACAGACATAGCAGAGCTAGAATTTGAGGTCACGTCTGTCCAGCTTCAAAGTTCTTTTTTTCCATATATCACCCTCCCTCTTGGGCAGAATTTCTCTAATTGCAATGCCACTTTTCTTCTGTGCATTCCTTCACTGAGCGTTTTCTTCACGTGGGCTGGAGGCATTGGGTGAATTAGAAATCTGCCTCTCTCTGGGTTAGGATAACTCAGCCTGTTTCATTCTTTACGCCATGTGGCCCCTTGTTTCCTCCATCACAACAGGCTAAGAGTTGCCAGAGGAGCTCTGCTTGCACACAATTGGCAGCCAGGAGAGGGGCAGCTGCTGCCCTCTTCAGATAATCTCTCTATTTAAAGTTCAAAGTGACCCTGGAAAACAGTAACAAGTAAGCCTGGCGCTGATCAGCCCACCCAACGACAGGAAGAATGGCTGAAAAAGGTAAGATTTCAGCGTCAGGCTGTCTTGGCAAAAAAAAGACCCAGGCTCCCTGGCTTATTTTGCTTCCCAGTATCTGGTGTTACTCGGTTATTCTGATGAATGTGGTCTATCTGCTAAAAGAGCATTAACCATGTATGTTAGTGTGGCCAAAAAACGTGTATTCGATGTGCAGCGTGTGGACCATGTCTACATATTTGTGGACAATTCTGAAAGGATTAAACAAATTTAAAAGCTGAATTTGTTCACACTTGTTTTGAAAGATGAGTTAGAAGCCAGTTATTCTCCAGGGTGGTCCTAGATTTGAGGGATTAGATTGCGGTGTTGTGGCATGCTGGACCAGAATTAAGGACATTTGAATTCTGTGTCAGAGCTGCTATGAATGGCCTGCGAGTTTGAGGAAGTCCCTCAACCTCTCTGAGCCTGTTTTCTAACTCTAAAATGGGCTTAGTCATCTCTCATATGCTGTGCATCTGAAATTTTTTTCCTGGTTTTTAAATATTTTTTATATTTAAGAAAGATGATTAAGGCTGATATGACAAAATGGTCTGAATATGCTGTGTCCAAGAAATAGTTTCTAAATGCCTACAGGAATTCTTGCTTTTAGTCCTGACAGTCTCATGAAATATACAGTATTATCATCATTCCAATTTTACAGATAAGGAAGCAGAGACAGCAAAATTTTGTAACTTGCCTGCAATCATGCACGTAGAGAGTGGTGGCATCATGTTTTGAACTTGGACAGTCTTGTCCCAGGGCACTGTGACCTTAAGAATTCTTCCAGGTGTAATTGCTTGGGCATGCTCAGGCCTGGACAGAGAAAGAAGATTTTGAAGTTGGTCTTCATATTTTAAAAAAGGTTTTGTGCTGATTTGTGCTATGTTGAGTTCCTATACTCCTATTTCAGAGCAATGGGACAGATTTTTGGTAAAACTTAACATATTAGTGTTAAAAGAACAAAAATGCAGTTATAGTTTGAATGTTAAAAGGCACAATCAATTGTATTGGTTTACAATGAATTATAAATAATTAAGGTTTTATAATATGTACATTTTAGAATTATATTAAAATATCCCTATATAAAACAGTTATAATGCTCAATTAAAATATCAATATTCACTTTTAAGTTCTTTGAAATTGGGAGAAATACTAAATCACATATATGAACAGCTCAAAAAAAGTACTATTATGTACATCCACTGTAATGGCATCTTAATTCATAAAAGGCTTTCATTCAAATAAGAGTAAAGGGTATGTCTTAATGTTCACTTTATCCTTAAAGCAATACCACATGGCAGATAAAGAGAAGGGTTTTTCATTCAGTGGTTAATGCTTTGTTCAAGGTCACAGGAAGGTGGAGAAGCAAGGAAAACCTAATTAATTTTTGAGAATTAAGAAAGACTCCAACATTTCTGGAAACATAGATTTAAATGATTAATATTTATTTTAACTTCCGAAAGTTTGCTTTAATGAGAATATCTTTTAATTTTAGACGTGTCTTTAGAAGTTTCCAGATGATTGTATTTTAATAGTATTTTTAAAACTCCACACTTTAAAGTAATGAAAATTATAAAGTGAAGAAATGCAATTGCTAAGACTATGCATCCTCTTTGTTAGCCAATGGCATACGATCTAATTGTGCTTTTCAATTAAGAATATATGAGTCCTTAACCCAAAACATTAATTTTATATGATATCTTTCTGTGCGTTTTTAAGTTCTATTGTGTGATATGTGTGTTTGAAAGAATAAGATTGAGATGCAGTGAATATTATTTTAAAAAGATATTTTAAAAGTTGTTTTGTATTGGTCAGGGTACAAACAGCAGACACAGGAGTCATTATACTAATGTCTTTTATGTGTGTGTTGGTTCAGTGTTGGTTGCTATATTGAACAATTTTTTTTAAAAAGTCCTGAATCTCTCTTCTCTAGTCAAGAATGTTCATATATCTCTAGCTGGTTTGGCTCAGTGGATAGAGCGTTGGCCTGAGGACCGAAGGTCCCGGTTTCGATTCTGATCAAGGGCATGTAACTCGGTTGCAGACTTCTCCCCAGCCCAGCCCCTTGTAGGGACTCATGCAGGAGGCAACCAAATGATGTGTTTTTCTCACATCAGTGTTTCTCTGTCTTTCCCTCTCTCTTCCACTCTCTATAAAAATCAATGGAAAAATATCCTGGGTGAAGATTAAAAAAAGAATGATCATATAAAATATAGTGCTTTCCCCCCTATGATATTTTAGAGTAAAGTTAGCTATGAAGGCCAAGAACAATTTCAATACCTTTCCTTATGTTGTGATTATTATTTAGTTTGGTAGGAATTACGTCAGAGTCATTGTCAATTGTTTGTATGTAAACAGCTGCTCTTTGTGTTATTGCACACATACATGAATGTGTGCTGTCTTCACTAAACATGCACAGTGGGTAGAGTTTACAAAGCCTTTGCATGTATTCAAATTCATTTGATCCTCGAAACAACTTCAGGGGATAGATATCACATGTTTCATTATCCATATTTTACAAATAGGGAAGTTCAAGCTCAGAGTGGCCCAAGGTCACATAACTGTAAAAGGAAGACCTATGATGTGAACACAGGCCTTCTATTCCAAATTCCCAGCTGAGTCTCATGTACCTTTTGTTGAAAAAACACTGATAGTCATGTATGGGTATGACTAAAGAGTGTATTTATTCCCTTGTTATTACCAGATCCCTCTTATTCTCTTGTTTCAGGAGATAAAATGCCCAAATGACCTACCAAATCTGTTCTGTTTTGTTTATTTTTAAACAGAATCTACATCATCACGCATTCTGGTCCCTATTCTTCTCTTGATTGCCTGGATTGTGGGCTGCATCGTAATGGTTTACATTACCTTCTTTTAGAAAGGTAAAGTTTTCAATGATTGAATATGTTCATTCATAAAGGGCATACATTAGTCCGGAAATACTCTTTTCTGCTTTACTAACAAAACATTTTACCATGCAGGCAAGACGACTTCAGACTGACGCCATTTAGAAGAATG
Source organism: Myotis brandtii (assembly GCF_000412655.1). Lineage (NCBI taxonomy): Eukaryota > Metazoa > Chordata > Mammalia > Chiroptera > Vespertilionidae > Myotis > Myotis brandtii. The sequence goes on along the minus strand of NW_005366679.1, from coordinate 2,531,663 downwards.
AAGACAAGTGTGAACATGACAGATTATTAAATATGTCTCATGTAGACAACTGCAATGTTTGACACTACTTCATAAACTTGGATTTGTAAACTGACACTTTGGTGTACATAAATGTCTCTTTGGGAACGTGTTTAAAATCTTAGGTACAAATAAGAACTGTAAGAAAGTATGGATGAAGTTTTCTATAACCTGGGAGTAGGAAAAACATTCTTACTTATGACTAAATGCATAAGCAATAGGAAAACGTTTGGTAGCTTAAACTACAATTAAAATATTTTTGCCGCCCCCCCAAAAAAAAATAGAAAAAAAATGAGCTAGAGACAAGAAGGAATAGTTTACGGAAAACAGAATATAAATGTAAACTTGGTCCTTAACCTCTTGCTCATAACAAAAGAACTGTAATTAAAACTGCACTGAAGAGCCATTGCTCACCTATCAGGTGGGGGAAAATAAAGACAATATATGTGTTGGTCAGGCTGTGCAGAAAGAAACAATCTCATATATTGTCTTTAGGAATTCAAAAATAGTACAACATTTTAAGGGTTGTTTGGTATCAGTATCTACTAAAATTACATATGTATTTACCTTTTGACCAAGCTATTCCTCTTCTAAGAATATTGCAATTTCCATAGATATGCTGGTAAAAATACAAAACAGCATATATACAATTCTATTCACTATGGCATAATTTGTTATAGCAAAAATCTAGAAATAAGCCAAATGTCCATTAATAGGGGACTGACTGAGAAAACTGTGCTCTATTTACAAAATGTAGTACTTAACGCAGCTGTGAAAAGGGATAAAGAAAGTCTCTATCAACTGATGTGATGTCATCTCCAGGTCAACATGTTAAGTGAAAAAAAAAAAAAACAGGTACAGAACAATGTGTGCTACCTTTTGTGTCAGAAAAGAGGAGGCTATCCCAATATGCACACATACTTATATTAAAATATTGAAACAGAGACACCACATTGTAGGCTATTTCTGACTGTACCTTATTTTATAGTTTTTATTATTCAAATCTTATAAACTGAAAAGAAAAAGACAGAAAAAGAAAAAAGGTCATCCCCCCAATTTAAATCAAACTGAAACAAATACACATAGTAGTATATCAAGTTGGTGGCACAACTACAAAGAGAAAAAATTCTTTCAAGTGACTTTAAAACACAGTATTTCTGACTGTACATCTTTCTTGGGATAGGAATCTTCACCACACTCAAAAGTCTTTTTGTTAGTACTAATATTGGTATTGTTAGTTTCAAATTTATCTCATCAGCAACAAGAAGTCAAGCAAACACCTGGTAATCTTATTTAGCTCCACCCTCTGAAAAAGCCTAAAAGGGATGAGCACCCTCACACCTTTATTGTGGTCTCTAAATACCAGTGTCCACTGGAGGGACCCAGAATTTCCCATGGGGATCAGGCTTAAACTGGCAGTCGAACGTCCCCCAAGGGGTCCCAGATTGGAGAGGGTGCAGGCTGGGCTGAGGGACACCCCGCCCCCTTCTCCAGTGCATGAATTTCATGCACTGGGCCTCTAGTTATAGAATAAAAGAGATTTAAAAGTATAGCAAATTGTTGAGAGCTGCTACAATGTTTGGACGGTTTCAAGCCTCAGACTAATGAGAGAGCACGGTCCTCTTGTGGCAAAGCCATGTGTAGATTGGAGAGGGTGCAGGCTGGGCTGAGGGACACCCCGCCCCCTTCTCCAGTGCATGAATTTCATGCACCGGGCCTCTAGTTATAGAATAAAAGAGATTTAAAAGGATAGCAAATTGTTGAGAGCTGCTACAATGTTTGGACGGTTTCAAGCCTCAGACTAATGAGAGGGCACGATCCTCTTGTGGCAAAGCCATGTGTAAGTCCCAGCTTGCAGGGCGAAGCCCTCCCAGCAAAATTATAACCAAAGGCTATAGTTGTCCCAGCTTGGAGGGCGAAGCCCTCCCAGCACAATTATAACCAAAGGCTATAGTTGTAACCTTGACCTATGGTCCGAACCTGTGGTCCCAGGTGGCTAAGTGATATAGGCTGTGGGAGGTGCAGCAAGTGCTGCCAAAACAAAGCTTGATAGAGTTCAGTTGCATGAATTGAGTAGATTCGAAACTCGCGAGAACATTCTAAAGCATCTTGACCACGCCCTTACTTTGCCTCATGGAATCTGGCTACAAAATAAAGACTCTGCTTACAGGCTGTGGCACTGTCTCTCCATCCGAGAGCAGTGTCTCACCTAGCACCAGCTTTATTCTCTTGTCTGTCTTCTTTAATCCTTCACCAGCCCCCTCAGGTTCACCCCTGGCTGTGCTGAGCACCGCACAGCAAATAAATGTGATGTATGGACCAACTACAGAAACCACTGTTGTATTTCTGTAATAGAGATGTTAGGAAATTGTTATTAATTTTGTGCATTATAACATTTGCAATTGGCAATGGAAAAGAAAAGGCTCTTATCTGTTAGAGATACATACAGAAATATTTACTGATGAAATTATATGATGTCTAGGAATTGCTTTAAAGTATTCCCATAGAAAACAAACAAAACACAAAATAAAGGAGATGGGAAATAAGACAGGCAAAGTGCTGATATTTGTTTAAATTAAGAGATAACTCCACAAGAATTTATTATACTCTTTCCTCTACTCTTGTACATATTTTTTAATATATGTTTTTATTGATTTCAGAGAGGAAGGGAGAGGGAGAGAGAAATAGAAACATCAATGATGAGAATCATTGATTGGCTGCCTCCTGCTTGCCCCCTACTGGGGATCCAGCCTGAAACCCGGGCACGTGCCCTAACTGGGACTTGAACCAGTGACTTCTTGGTTCATAGGTTGACGTTCAACCACTGAAACACACCGGCCAGGCTTTAAAAATTTTTTTAAGAAGTTTGTTTTTTCTCCCTATGGCTCTGAGTTGTGAATTACAAGTAATACAGGAAGAGTTAGAAAGCGAGAATGTGGCAACCTACGTCTTATGTTTGTCAGAACAACTTCCTTTCTTTAGTCTGGAGTATTTTTCTCCACATGCACAGGTCCTTTTCTGTAGCTCTTTGAAGCTACAGGATCCCTCATTGCTGGTTCAAATGTATGCTCAACGTTTCCCTGGAACAAAAAATGCCTCAGTGTTCCCCATAAATCTTTACATACTACCTCTGATAAAGACTTTCTTATTTCAAGGACTCAATATTCTCTTCGCCAGAACTTTAAAACAGACTGTAACATTGTTTTTAAGCAGCAATAGGAATGAATTTTTCTATAATAAGTATTTTAATTCCATGTTTCCACAGCCAACCTGATCATTTTCTCAGAGAACAAAGGAAGCTTTGTGCAGGGAAAGGAATAAAAGTTGGGGAAGTCAGATTGCTTTATCCTGACTTGGGAGTCCTATGAGTCGTTAATTAATCTCTCTAACCTTAATTTTCTCAATTATAAAAGACAAGTAATAATATTTTCAGGGGATTGTGGTGAGGACTGTAATGTTTTCTAAACCTACCTGATCTGAATCACCTGAGTCATTTGTTGTAAATACAGATCCTCAAGCTCTTTCCTTGGAGAGTTTATTTCAATAGGTCTGGAGGACGCCTATTAAAAAAATCAGTCCTCTGGGGGATTCCTATTATCACAAAAGTTTGGAAAACATAATTATAATGTGTGTGTGTGTGTGTGTGTGTGTATTACTCCCTGATACATATAGACACTGATCTATGACAGCTTATATTGGTGGGTCCCAACCACTTTTCTATTTATTGCTGCAACAAGAAATTAGCACTTTATTATGTTTGTTATATAATACTAGGGGCCCGGTGCACGAAATTCATGCACTGGGGTGGGGGGGTTCCCTCAGCCCAGCCTGCCCCCTCTCACAGTCTGGGAGCCCTCAGGGGATGTCCTACCAACAGCTTAGGCCCGCTCCCCTGGGAGCGGGCCTAAGCTGCAGTCTGGCCTCCCTCTGCAGGAGGCAACCGGGCTGATCAGGGGAAGGCGCCAGCCCCATCACCCCGCTGCTGCCACCACTGCCAGCCATCGCAGCTGCCAAGGTGTTTTCATCAACACGGACTCCAGTCCCTTCACCATGAAAAAATGACAACTTTCTTTAGGCATTTTCAAGATGTGTCTTTCATAGGATATGACATTTATTTATTTATTTATTTTTTAATCCTCACCTGAGGATATGTTTCCATTTTTTTTAGAGAGTGTGGAAGAGAGAGGGAAAGATAGAGAGAAACATCAATGTGAGAGGGATACTTTGATTGATTGCCTCCTGCATGAGCCCTGACCTGGGCCCCGGCCAGGGAGGAGCCTGCAACCTAGGTATATGCCCTTGACCATAATCGAACCCGGACCCTGCGGTTTGGCTCTATCCACTGAGCCAAACTGGCTAGGGCAGGATATGACATTTATTAGCCCCTCCAGCAGCGGACCTTCGTTTTTTCCTCCAGGAGTGTGGTGGAAAAACCTTAGATCACCTTCTTGGATTCCTATAACCTAAGTTACCAAGAACACTGCAAGTGGCGGCGTACAGGGAGCTTAGCCAATGAGCAGTCATAAAAGGTGTTTAAGCTCGAACTGGTTTGGCTCAGTGGATAGAGCATTGGCCTGCAGACTGAAGGGTCCCAGGTTTGATTCCTGTTAAGGGCATGTATCTTGGTTAGGGGTACATCCTCAGTGGGGAGTGTGCAGGAGGCAAATGATAGATGTTTCTCTCTCATTGTTGTTTCCGACTGTCTATCCCTCTCTCCTCTTCTCTGTAAAAAAATCAATAAAATATATTTTTTTTAAAAAAAGAAAAGAAAAGATGTTGCCTCTGCAGCTCATGCACAGAGAATGCCCTGTGTTGTGTCCACTGGGCTAGGGGCGTGTCCCTGCCGCCAGGGGGCATGCTCCTGAGGCTGGGAGCCAGCCCTGCCCATTGTGGGCGCCAGGCTGGGGGGCGTGGACCCAGGCCACAGCTTGGTGCCGGCGCATGTGCATGCGGCCACAGGGTGGGAACATCCGTTTGGCACCTGCACCCGTAGGCCCCGAGTAGCCACGGACATTCTGGGACCCCAGCTGCTCAGGGCCTATGAGCGGGCCTACAGGCTAGGAGCAGCCTGGGTCCCAAGGATGTTCCCGGGACCCAGGCCGCTCGGTGCGCCTACAGGCTAAGAGCAGCCTGGGTCCCGAGGATGTTCCCGGGACCCAGGCCGCTCAGTGCCTGTGTATGCAAATTAACTCGCCTACTTTGTCAAGTTAATTTGCATACTCACTCCTGATTGGCTGGTGAGTGAGGTGGAGTGATGGTCAATTTACACGTTTCTCTTTTATAATATAGGAATACAGTATATTTTTAATTATACAAGGTATAATGATTCATAATAATATTTGGCCACTAATTTTAATCTATGTAGAGTTTTAGTTTCCCCATTAAGTTTGAAGCTACTTATGGGTGAATCCATTTCTCATTTTTTTGACTCATAGAATATAGTCCAAAATAGGCAACAAGAAATATATATCAAATAGGTGATTAATTTTTTACCCTTCCTATGTTCTTTTTTTTCTTTTTTGGTCCCCTTACCATATTCTTGAATACGCAATGTTGATGTTATAACTTTGAACTTTAAAGGTATCGCTGGAGCAATTCAAGCTGGACTGGAATTCTCAAAGAAGTGATTAGTAACCTGTGAACAATAGGTTCAGGCAGGTAATTGCATACAAATTTTCTGAGACATAGAATCTTAATTTGTTTTTAAATTTACAAAATCTTCAGCTGACATTCTCTCAGAGTACAGATATAATTATTTGAGTAGATTATGGGCTAAGTGCTTTCTACATTTTTTTTTCATCGTGTAATGCTCAGCACATCATCATAACACCCACCCCTCCTCCACCCAAGACATGCACTTATGTCAGAACTGAGAAATATTATTTTCTCTGTACTTTGTATTAGGGCATAAAATCAAAAACCTCTTGAAGAAAGCTTTTTACTATTCTCTGTGTCTTGGAAAAGAGATAAAATCCAATGAAATTTGAAAGAACTAAGGCAACTCCTCATGAAGTACCAAGCCTGGGGGAGCTGAGAAAAACAATTCCCTAGAGGAGAGGGTCCTAGAGAAGACATCCCTGAGCACAAACAGAAGTAATGCTTTCAAGTGAGATCCAGCCATAGATCTTATAATAACATGACTTTTGCATCCTCTTTTATTTTTTGAGAAAATTATTTCCTATTTCTAAGTACTCAAAACCCTCATTTTTGCTTATAGCTATTTCTCAGGACCCCCGCCCTTCCCCCTTTTCCTTTCTTTTTTGGACAAGCAGGTAAGTTTCATTTAAAACATAAATATACATGAGCTTAAGATTTCTTTAGAGGAAAGCAAAGAACACTACAAGCAGAAGAATAATATTGTGAGCTGGTAATTTCTTAGAGAATGAGATGCTTGAATGTTTCACTTTCATTCCACTCTCTTTCTAAAGTGACTTCTTGGCTTGCAAAAGGGAGATGAGTTTGCAATTTCTTATAAATTACCTGAACCAATCATGAGTGGGCACAGAGCTGAGGCTGTTTTGGGAGGTCAGGAATATTCCAGGGTTTCAGACTTTGGTCATTATCCTGGATTTAAGTCCACTTTCAGTCATTTTCTTGGGCTGGGCATACATGCCCTTATACATTTACAATTCCAAATGACTCAAATTATATTGCTGACAAAGGTCTGTTTTGAAGCCTATGCCTATGAATATTAAAGGAAATAGGATACTGATTGGAATGTTGATGCTGAATGAAACAGGATCACGGGGAAGCCGTTTTTGAGTTGTTATAGGTCACCTCCTCTGTAAAATTGGCCCATAGGTGAAGAGGAAATAGGCTTTTTAGTGGTTTGCATATAGATATGCTCAAAATCACTAAACTGGTGCCTTATATATTTTCTCTCATCACTATCATGTGAAGGTACACTCAGGACAGGATGCATTTTAATTTGGGAAAAGCAATCCCTTAGTCTAATAAGCATGGCAATTTCATCAGGATGTTGCAGACATCAGGCATATTCCTCATTTATATTGCTGAAGGCAGAAGCTTGCCCTCCAGCCTGACCATGGATGGCTAGATTGCTCCAACTCTTCAAGTGTGTGGTCAGATTCATCCAATTTTGTTTTCCCCTTTGCTTTCTCTCTTCTCTTTTTATTTAATACTAGAGGCCTGGTGCACGGATTTGTGAAACCGTGGGGTCCCTCAGCCTGGCCTGCGGGGATCGGGCCGAAACCGGGCAGTCCAACATCCCCCGAGGAGTCCCGGATTGTGAGAGGGCGCAGGCCAGGCCGAGGGACCCATGCACCAGGCCTCTAGTATACGGATAAAATCTTTGGTTAATCGCTTCCCGCCCTTCCCCCTCCCCCCTTCCCTCTGAGATTCATCAGTCTGTTCCATGTTTCCATGCCTATGGTTTCCGCTCCTGCGTTGAGCATCTACCCCCTGGTTGTCAGTGTGTGTCATAGCAACCGACCGACTGGCCAGTCGTCCGGTCGGCCAGTCGCTTAGACTTTTCTATATATAGATTCTTTCTCATGGTATATGTAACCAACACTTCTTTTCTGCTCTCAGTAGCCTGTGTGGAGTAGTGCTATCACTTTTAGATCAGTAATTCAGATTTCTCCGGCTATTGTCTCCCTCCTGACAGAAACCCAAGAGGGTCCACATGGACTTATAAATATGTCTGCTCCTTGTAGTTACCACTTCTCCTCTGCAGGATCCCAGGCACTGTGGATGGTTCTGCATTTCTCCCCATCTCTGCCATCACAACCCTCACTGGGCCTGTGAGGTGGTCTGTGGTCAAGTTGCTCTTCGTGGAGTTTTAAAGCGGTGCTGCCTAGGATGCAATGTACTCAGAGCTTAATTAAATAGCTTTTTCACTTTTTGTGCTCAGCCTCCCTTTCTTTCTCTAGCACCCATATGGATGCTCAGGGCAGGGCCAGACAGACTGAACCATCTCCTGTCACACTGAATTCACAATGATTGAGTCAAGTTCCTGAAACCTGCTTCTTCCTTGACAAGGATGAGTTCTCCCTGGAGGTTCCTCAGGTTTCTGAAAGCAGGCTCTAGCTCATTTGCCCCCTCAGGAGGCCAAACATGCTGAGAACTGTTTGGATCCCACTGCCACTGGAGCAACATATCTGCATGGTCCAAGTCCTTTGATACAATTAAGTGGGGTCAGTGGTAATTTCTTTCTTTATTTTTAAAATTTATCTTTATTGTTGAAAGTATTATAGATGTCCCATTCCCCCCCCCTCCAATTGATCTCCTCCACCCAGCTCCCATCCCCTCCCCAGGCCTTCCCCATACTATTGTCTGTCCATGGATTATGCATATATGCATATAAATTTATTGGTTAATCTCTTTGAAACAAAATTCTAGTCTCAGCCCAACAAACTCATTTTAAAATCAGAGGATTGATCAATAGTTTGAAGAGCATTACTTTAGAACGCACTGTTTTTAGATATTACCATCTCTGACCACTTAGACCTCCAACACACACACACACACACACACACACACACTTCTTTGTTCTTCCTAAGTGAGACCTTTTTCCCTTTGCATATTCCCCTAGGTTAAAAATTCTTTGTATATAGGATTCACTAGACATGACAGGAAAATGTCCAATAGATACATGGTGAGTAAATGAACTTGAACCCAGGCAGTCTCCTTTTGAGCCTGGAGATTACTATGTTATGTTGTATAGTCTTTCTGAGATAACGAATGCATTCTCATGGTGTGTATTTTTAAGCCTGATGAAAAGGGAGAGAGTGCCGTACTCCTACAGTAAATGATTTAGATCTCATTTATGCTGTTGCCCGGATCTATATTGCTTACATTTTTATATCCCATTGCGCTCTGAACAGCTCTGCCTGGGTGAGGTGCTCATTAGTCTTCGTCCTCCTCCACCACCTCCTCCTCCTCCTCCTCCTCCTCCTCTTCCTCCTCCTCCTTATACTTCATCTTCTAAGGCAGAGGATGATGTATTTGTGTTCCTACCAACTCTGATGGCTCTGAAGGTCTGACTTGGGTTTGTATAGTACATGACTCTAGAAAGTGATGATTTAACATTTTTTCAAGTTTAGAGACTGCTCACAGTCCTGGGATTTAGAAATAATGCAAAAATACTCACAAAAGTAATCCTTTAGAAGACTTTTTAAAAATAATCCAGATCTGCATAAATTCACTTTAGAGAAAAGAGAAAAATCAGTGAGCATTTCAGTGGCAACTCACATCCAGAAATCCAAAGAGGTTTGAAAGCAATGGCAGCAACAGTGACTACTCATTAATCTTTGTAACTTTACAAGTATAGCTGCAGATAGTGACAAGGAAGGCTTTGGAGAAAAAAAGTGATGTGTTGTGTAAACATGGCAGGTAATGGAAGTGGAGTTGAAGTAGAAAGCAAGGCGTTGTGATACATTATCTGGAGGAAAGCAGACTCAGGGTCAAGTGTGGGCAGAGCTCGGTGTCACATGTACAAAACCGTACCTGAGTTTTCTTTGATGTCACAGTAAGAAATTTAGCTACTGAGAGCATTTAAAACTCATTGCCTGAAACAAATTTGCTTAGCAGTTATCAACTGGAATTTATTTAGGAGAAGACTATATTCCAGGTAGTGAAAGCACTAATGAACTTCTGATTAATCATCTTGGTCTAAGGAAACAGTAAAGGAAAAGTCTGGCTCAATATCTGGTTCTAGAAACTTGTAGGAATTCCTTGGGAGAGATGGTGCATGAGTTGGTGATTGCCTATAGGAGAAGGACTTGCAGAACAATGAAAACAAAGGCTCAGTGATCGTCAATCATGTTGCATGATTTATGTCAAAACTATGCAATGCACAGTGCTTTTTTTCATGTCTAACTCATCCATCATTTGACAAAAGATCATAACAAAGGTTTTTTTGTTTTCTTAGAAAATTGATAGATTTTTTTTTTACAACCAGACCAAAGGCCTCCGTAGTATGAATCGTCTTTGCAAGTAAGTGTCTAAAACCCACATCATCGTTTGGTGTTGTCTAGTTAGAAATTGGTTTCTCTCAAATCAGTGTACTCTGTATTTACAAAGCCTACAACCCCAAACCACCTTTCTAACCCATCTCTCTACATCTCTCCAAATATTACTTATTCCTTCACAGTAATTCATTATCATTATTGCCCCATGAAGTTCTGTCTACAGGAATTTTAATCATTTGGTAAAGAAAATAAAGTCTGTGTGTGTGTGCGGGGGGAGGGGAGAAGGGGGATGAAAAATAAAATTGACAGTTTCTTTTACAACTATTTCAAGTCTCTGGGTATTTCTTACTCCAGTAGTTCTCAAAATTTGGGCCCTATACAAGTTACATCAGCATCCCCTGGACACCCGTTAGAAATGCGAATACTTGGACTCCAGGGCTATTCAATCAGAAACCTTGGGGGTGGGGGGCAGCAATCTGTGTTTTAACAAGTCCTCTGGGTGATTCTGATGCACATGTGCTCACATCTGAGAGCCACTGTCTCTGAGCCATCTCTCCAACTTTCCCCTAAAATATATTTTCAGCTCGGGCATATATCAATAAACAACCTGACACAGTCTGTTTCTTAAAACCCATGAATTTCTTTTTAAAGTAAAGATTACAGAACAGTTGTTTTTTTCTCTTTCTGAGTCTGGCTCTAATTTACTTGTGGGGAACAGTATGTTGGTACATTCATTGATGATCCAGGGGTCACAAACTCACATGTTTTTGGGGATAGCAAGGTAGCATAGGTGAGAGATACAAAACCAATGAGGAAAATGGAGGATAGTAACAATGACATGAACAATGGAGAATTCTCTCCTTCCTGCTCAAATCCATTAAGATTCATATTAAAAGAATATTGTCTGCTAAAACAGAACACGTCTGTCTACAACCTTTAATTTATACTGTAGTCAATAAGACTTTAAAAATCTATTTAAAGTCTATTCTCAAGAAAAGGATTCATAAATAGTGACTTTAATTCTGATTGCTATTGGAATTGCATATATATATATATATGAAAATAAAAATATATAGTTCAGTAAAATTCTTTGAGTTAGACATTAGAAAATCAAAATGGGGTCTCTAACAAGGTTGAAAGACTTATGCAGGCTTTGAGATCTTTCTGCGATGACTTGCCTTTATTTCCTCATCTGATTTCATTTAGCATTAGGTTAAGAAATATATGCATGAGCAAATCCAAGACAGCTGCCACTTGAAAAGAAATCAAAGCATGGAGAGGCACAGAAACCAGCTTAAGATACACTTTTTAGATCTAAGATCACCACTATACAGGACTCTAGGGTTTTTGGATAAAGAGTTATAAGTAAAGCAAGTGTTACTGATTTCCTTTCATCTGATGAAGGTTTAGAAAAGGAAATGACATGTCCAGGTTTTTCCCCCCCTTTCCAGAGAAGATTTGGCTTTCTGGTTAGCTTATATTTTCCCCTCCCCTTCACCTCAAAACTTGAAAAGTAGACATTTTAAAACTAATCAATATATTTGTTTTATTGAGCTCTGGAAACTATACTATTAAATGAAATAAACTTTAGATATAGGCTATCTTTTTTGTTTTCCTTAAAATAAGGTCATCTATATGTTTTAAAACTCATGTGCTTAGGCTATGGTGAAATTGTCAATATCCTGGGACTTTCAAACATCCTATATAATAAAAGCCTAATATGTTAAGTGTCTGGTCATCCAGTCGGCTGTTCAACCAATCAAAGCATAATATGCTAATGACATGCTGAGGCCACTAAACTGCTTGCTATGACATGCACTGACCACCAAGGGGCAGATGCTCCAACCAGTAGGTTAGCTTGCTGCTGGGGTCTGGCCAATTGGGACTGAGCAAGATGGGCTGGACATGCCCTGGAGCCCTCCTGCTGTCCCGATCTGGCTGGCCAACCTCCCACATCCCTCCCCGGCCCTGATTGTGCACCAGTGTCATCCCTCAGCCTGGCCTGCGCCCTCTTGCAATTCAGGACCCCTCGGGGGATGTTGGAGAGCTGGTTTTGGCCCGATCCCACAGGCCAAGCTAAGGGACCCCACTGGTGCACAAATTCGTGCACTGGGCCTCTAGTGAAGTAGATAAAATTCTGGAAGTTTATCTAAGAAAGTGGTCAATTATAGAGCCAAAATCTGAATCACTCATTTCTGAAATATGTCTTTCTTCCAACTGAAGCATGGGTTATAAACTCAAATGCCTACAGAGCCCAGGTGAGGGGGAGAGTAAAACTTGTCAGGGGCAAACTGATGATTTGGAAACAAATGCCCCATCTGAAGCAGGAAGCTGCTACTCAGCCAGAACAACATTTTGGCTCTTGAGAATTTAAGACCAATATGATCAGATCTTCCAATTTTTCAGGAGATTCTGAAAATTTCCAATTTTTACATGTGAAATATCTGTATTTAAAATGTTTTCCTTTAACAAACTGTCGAATCTCAGAGGGAAGGCAGGGTGGAAAGTTGGAAACCAACCAAGGAACTTGTATGCATATATGCATAATCCATGGACGGTGGGTGGGGAGGGTTGGCCAGAGGAGTGAATGGGGGGAAAAAGGGGGATATAGGTAATACTTTTAACAATAAAGATTTAAAAAATAAATAAAATAAAATGCTGTCTGATAATTTTAAAAAATGGTATGTGGGTCAGTTACAGTCCTCAGAACTAGCACCCAAGCACCCTTTCTCTAGTAGCACAGGATGGGGCCTTTCTCTGAAGTACTGGGCATGAGACCATGTTCTCTGAAGCATCTTCTTCCGGGGTTACTGTTTGGATGCCCACTGGCAGATGGCTCTTGCACCTAAGACCTGGCTGGTGTGGCATCTCTTGCAAAGGCTGAACTCATACAACTTGAAGTCGTCAGTAAACCTCCCCATAAGCATTGGAAAGGTTTAACCTAGTGACTAGGCCCTAGTCCATTAGCACCAAAAGCATGATTTATTGTAGAACTTGGCTCTCACCTGGCCTCATTAGCACACCTAGTCTTGCTGTTTCTTCCAAGTTTTTGGATTGCAAGCAGTCTTAGAAGAACTAAAATACAAGGCAGCCAGTCCCCAATTTACCAGAGTTATAAAGCAATCAGGGTTGATTTAGCTATTCTATGAGGCAGATAGCTAGGGAGAAACCACTCTTCAAAGACAATTGCTTCAAGTTCCATAAATTCTTTGAAACTCAGAACATTCCATATGGAATTGTAGAGATATTAGTCCCTATTAACAATCTTATTACCCTCCAATTCTCACAGTGCCAATTATAGGTATGGAAACATACGCAAAAGCCGTATTAAGGACCAGATTACAACTAACAATCCTTTCTACCTCAGTCTAAAGATATCCGTTTAGGGGTGGAGATCAACAAAGTCAAAAGAATTGCTGATTACAAAATGAGTCAACATCAGTCTAGTGACTGGAGATGTAATTTCCATTTAAATTATCCCATGGGTTCAATTTAGCAGTATTAGATTATGATAATCACATGAGTTTATCTAGGTACTTTTCTATTTAATTAGCAGCTATCTCAAGAGGATTGGATTGTGGGGAATTAACGTGAATACAGATTGCTAACAGATGAAGCTTGGGCAGAATCTTGTCTCGACTGGCATTGAAGGCTCCTAAAATTATCAAGTCAGAAGGTTTTAAGATAGAACGAGGCTTTGATACATAGGCATGAAGCCGAATCTTTTCTTGTTTAATTTAGAGGTAAGGATTCCTGGCTCAAGCTAAAGGTACTTTTAATGATACATTAAAGTCTCACAGGCATTGCTTTGTTGTGTGGAATACTTACTTTCTGTTTTATGCCAAATACGTCTATTAATAAATGCTAAAGGCAATTCTCTTCAAATGTAAGTTGGTATATGGGTAATGCTATGACTATCTGCCTTTGAAAAGGTGGGACAATGCTGTATTAGTTTGCAAATGTAAAAAGAAAACCCACATAGGTGCCATCGGTTCTGTGTTATGCAGCAGATCTGTGTACATGTAACCTTGGGATTTCACTGATACTTCAGTGAGCTGGTTGAGTGAGTGAAACTGTGTGGGGTTTTATTTAGGAATCTATTTTTATATGTTGACTATATTTCTAGCTTGAAATAACTAGGTTGGAAAAAATGAACCAGTAGACCAAATAGAGTAATTATGGATTCAAGTGAGGTTCTGAGGCAGCATTTTCATGATTTGGTTTTATGGGATGTTAATAATGGTTGCATGGCAAAAAGGGCTTCATAATAGAATAAGTTTGGGAAATGCTGTGCTTAGTAAAGTTGAGCAGATTTCTTTACTGAAAGATTACTTGGAATTTTTATATGATAATGTACATTTGAATCTCTTAGAAAAGGATATATATGTATACATATATGTACATATATGGCTAAATATGTGTATGTATTGGAATTTTTATATGATAATGTACATTTGAATCTCTTGGAAAAGGATATATGTGTATACATATATGTACATATATGGCTAAATGTGTGTATGTATATATTTTTTTTGTTAATCCTCACCTGAGGATATTTTCCATTGGTTTTTAGAGAGAGTGGAAGGGAGGGAGAGAGACATAGAGATTCACATCGATTGGTTGCCTCTTGCATGTGCCCCGACCAGGTACATACCCTTAATCGAACCCAGGACCCTTCAGTCTGCTGGCGGACGCTCTAGTCACTGAGCCAAACTGGCTAGAGACCTATATATATTTTTAAGTATCATCTGGAGAAAGTCTTTGTTTTGTGGGAGGATATCATTAACCATCTAGACATCCACCACAAAATGTATGCTAAATATCATCAGCTTTTCTTCATGATAAGTACTGGATCTACAAACCATGACCTTACCTAAACCCTCATTTTGGCTGTTAATCAGCATTTTAAAATAACAAATGTTTACTGAACTTATGTCTTTCACTACTTGGCTCAAAAACAATTCATATAGTTTAACTGGCATTTTCTAAGTTATTATTTCCAGGATTTGGGGTACATCTGTGTCAAAAAATCAAATTTGTTTTAGGCTACCACAAGAAAGCAGCTTTCTTCTGAATTCAAACACCCAAGGTCCCTTGGGCCTTCCTCAGTCATCTTGAAATCAGTGTCACTCCTTAGACCAGTCAACATCACACCCAGTGGCATTGCCCAAAGGGAACTAGAAGCTTTGGTAGGTCTCTCCAAATAATTTGCCTTCCCAGGTATACCCGGTTCTAGGGAACACACTGAGCAATGTCATCCTCTTTGGGTCCCAAGGACAAGATGGCATCTGCATCATGTGGCATAGGCTGTGGTCCTCTCAGTGTGGACCAATATCTCAGACACTCATATTGCCATGTGAGGTCCCCTGTTTGGACACCATAGCATTACTTTCTCGGGTAATAAATGTTTGTTTTATTGTCATTCTAATGGTGCAGTCACAAGATGGCATTCTTTTTGTACATTTTTCTCTTTCACTTAACAACTTCCTGGGACATAAGTATCTTTGAGTCACTATTTTTTACAGCTCATGGAAATAACAAATCAAGATCAAACAGGTGGATATTTTCTTACCAATAACAACCAAAATGAGTGAGCTGTTTTAGTGCAGAAGAAAATTATGCACAAAGCAATGTTTTAGCTTATTTATAGAAATGTCCTCAACAATAAAAATCCGAAGAATTTCCCACAAAGAAACCTTTACTTTTAAAAGAAGAAAGAATAGAAAAAGAGTTGGAAAAAGATTCTTCATAATATTGTGTTCTTTAAAACGTGAAACAACATTTTTAAGAAAAATAGGGTGAATATCACAATGGTTTTGACTCTCTTCTTTTGGAAAAAACATGTATATCTTTGTGATTTGCAGAGTACCAGTTTGTGGTAGACCAAGGAGCATGGGTGCTTCACAGATGACTGTGATATTGCCCCAGACATCCTGTCTCCTTCAGCCCAGGGTATGGCCTAGTTTATGGCTTCTGCTTCCTTCTTTTCAATATTCACTCCCACCCATCCCCTACCCTAAGGAAAAACAACAATGCATATAATCAAATGCAAATATTTTTTTCTTCTGCACTTTCTTGGGTCAACTCATGGTAATTAGAAGAGAATTACCAGTTGCAATTAAAGAAAAAGGAAAATTGTGTCAATAAAATGCTTCTCTTCTGCATTCCCCACACACTAGTTAACTTGTCTGGGTCAGTGTGTGGGGTAATCATGACTTTTAAGTATTCTCAGAATAGCCTACGTGTGTTCCCCTCTGTTCCAGAACAATATCCTTATCTGCTGGCACGCTGGCATTCTGTTTCATCAGGAAGGCATGCTTGGCTTCTCAGAGGATTGAACACACGATTCCCTTCCTGGGAGTAATGACCCCTAAGGGTGTCCTGGAAACAGATAACTTGTGGCCTGATCTGAGTGGTGTGGTATTTCTTGGAACCAATCCATTATTCTTTGTCTCTAGGTATTTCTCAGCCACTTGTAGTTTTCTTGTTTACTCTTCTCAATATTTCTCCCTTGATCTGTGCACAGAACAGCTACCTTGTGCCTTCTTCTTAGTTTACAAGTTGACCAGAATGGAGTAAAGTGGGTAGGTGGGTAGGTTCCAAGAGACCTTAGAAGTAGGGCTACCTGTGACAATCAATCTGTCTTAAGGTTTAATTTTTTTCTGGTATAGCCACTAGTAATAACAAAAGGTATGCTTCCTCTCAGCATTATTTGCATCTTATACAAGACTCAAGACCAAAAGCCTTAAGAATTCTACATAAGCAGAGAGAAAAAAATAATTGTAGTAGAATAATTATTAGTATAGGAGTCAATACTTTGTGGTAAGAGGCCCAGATTTGATGACAAAGAATTACTATTAAAAGTATATCATTGCATATGAAAGTGACAATCACACATGCTTGCAGCAATAAATGTTATCTAGAATTTTCTGTTAATACTACCTTTGGATCTGGACACATGAGGCAGATTTTTAAAAAGATAATAACCTAAATAAAAAATTCCACTCTCTTCTCTTCCAATACACATAAATGCCTTTGGCTTTAAAATCTTTCCTTGTTAATATGACTGCCTTCAAAATAAGTATCTTATTTTGAGGGCATTGAGATCAGAGAGCTTTAATGAGTTCCCAATTAATGGTATTGATAGCCCAACTATGACTTTTCAGACCCTTAACTGTCTCCCAAGACAATTATGGTTCAGATCCTTGGCTTGTTAGCTAAGTGTGCTTGGTGAGATTTTATGTTACATCTGTTAACGAAAGTAGCTGGTTTTATTATCCCAAACACGTTAAAACAGGTTCCCACAGCAAGAGGGGAGCCAGCAGTCCCTGTGGCATTGCTGTGTGCTGTTTGCAGGGAACAGGTAGTGCCTGTGGTCATCACATAATCAACGTTTCTCCCATGGCCACAATCCAGAGGACACAGTGCCTCTCTCCACGGAGAGGCTGGAAAGGGTCCAGGGAGAAGCAAATGCTAGATCAAGGATTAGGGAGACTTCCCCCACAGGATGGGGTAAAATGAGGTCTAGAAAGACCAGGGCTACAAGTGATATGAAGGAGGCTGTAATGGTGGCCTGGTAGAGAGAAGTGTGTGTATTGAACTTCTGAATGAAGGACAAAATGGCTGTTTCCTGAAACAATAAGGAAGTCGTTTTATGATAAGTTAAAGATATAGAATGAGCCTCTATCTATATGCTGATGCTCATCACTATGTGCTGATGAGCTTCTCCAGAATTATGGTAGCATTTGAAAAGTTGTCACAGCTGTTCCCTTTAGAAGTTAGGCACCTTAAATTGGAACTAGAGACTTCGAGAACTTAAGGATTTAAGCAAAAAAGATATACATAAAACACATAGACATAGACACAGTGTGGTGATAGCAAGGGGAGGAGGTGGGCAAAGGGGGGATAAATGGGGATGGAAAGAGACTTAGCTTGGGGCGATGGGCACACGGTGCACTATGCAGGTGATGTTTTCTTGAGTAATACACTTGAAACCTGTATTAAAACAGACTATATGGCTTCAGTAAGAATTTAGACCCTGGCATTTAAGACTTCACACAGGTTTCAGATAGATTATTTTTCTAGCTGAGAAACATGGCCTTTTGGCAGCAAAACTTGTGCTCATGAGCTGAGAAAAGTAACCCCAGTGCACACCTTCCCAGTGACATGAACAGCTGTTGCAAAATCCCAGACCTTGATTTTTGCCAGACCACAGGGTACCGAGGCCAGAAAACAAAACCATGACTCATGGTGAACCTTCACTGCCCCCGAGGTGGGTACTGTGACACACACACACACACACACACACACACACACACACACAGTACTGTGGGAACTTGGACTCCGTTACCTGACTGCTCCTGTCCTGTCGAGGAGGCCACCCCTCTGTGCTTGGCAGAATCCAAAGACATTTTGGGAACCCTCTCCCCTCTCTCAACACTGTGGAGTCTATGTCCTATAAGGAGAGTACGTGCTCTAAAATTTGGCCTCCATTAATCCCCTCTTTGCCCAATTTCTCTGGGACTGTGTTTGAGGAAGACACACATTTTGAGTCTGCTTGTTTCCTAAGAGGAAGTCTGGAGTCTTGGGCTCTTTCTGATGCCTGTGGTTGTGTGGCAACCCTCAGAATCCTCTGATCATGATCAGAAAAGTGGGTCCCTTCCAGCTCTCTGATTCTCAGATTTGGGGCTTGGGCAGAGAAGGCCCAATTTCTATATCTGACTATTAAGACTAGTATCCTGAAAATTATAGACAAGTTTAGAAATGTGAATCAGTCAGTGCTAAATACTACAAAATGACCCAAATGACTCAAACTGGAACTCAGGATATAGGTTCAAATGCTTCCCAGGCCTAGGTAGGTTCCATGGATAGAGAAGCAGCCCATGAGTCTGGTTGGTGGTGTGGACAGGAAGTGGCCAGCTGCTGGGTCTTGTCTAGCCAGCTGATTGTTGACACATGAGGAGGTGGCCCAAAGTTGCTAGCTCTTTCAGTTTATTTCAGGAGAAGCCAGAAATTCAACTTAGTAAATGACCCCTGAGTTTTAAATATCAGCCACTAGTTCAAGGTGTAAAAACAAATCACTCTGTGATTCCAATAAGACATGTCTGCAAATTAGGCTCTGAGCTACTCATTTTGACCTGTGGTACAGGAAAACATTACAATACATGCATTTTTATTAATGCCTTACATGGGAGTTTATAAAGCTTTGCACTCCTACCAGCTGAGAAGTTCTGGGGATATAGCATGAGACCATTGCAAGGGTGGAATATTCTTTGAGGGTTCTTTATTTTTTTCTTAAAAACCCATGCTAATTTTGCATTCTTCTCTATAATACATTTGTGTTTACTTTAATATAAAAATTTAGATTGCTTGCCTATGTGTCTGCAATATAACAGATCCTCAATAAATATTTGTAAAACAAATGACTAGAGTACAACTGATACTTCTGGGAGGTAGTTGGTTCCATTGTTTCAGGTACTTGAGTGTGAGGAATGTGTCTTAGGCTATGAAGTATCATGGTCACTCAGTTGGTAGGTTATGGAGTTGGTGACATTGCATCTTCAGGCAGCATTACACTACTTGGTACTAACTATTCACCAAATTCAACTCTTGAAAGAGAAAATAATTTAACTCACAGAACTTTTAAAATATTAGTTTTGTATTAAAGCAAATAGCAACCTGAACTTTAAATAATAGAAATAATATCCAAGAAAATGTTCATGTGCATAAGATCCCTAGTGGGGCTCCCAGGGGCTCAGTGTGTGCATTTGTTTTCCTCGTGCATGAAAGTAGGTGTTCTTTGTGGAAGAATTGATAAAGCACCAGCTTGCTCACTTCACTGTTGCAAACCATGATTAGAGGGTCAGCTCTTCATGGAGTATTTGAGCTTAGGTCTTACTGATTCTAAGGCATGTGTCTTTCAGGAAGTTAGAACAGGAAAACATTGGCTATTACTGCTTGTGGATTTTTTAATATCTAGGCCCAGTTCTAAGTCCTACATACCCTTTTCTCCCTTATTCTTTTCTTCTGCCTGACTTAGAATTTTTATTTTTGGGTAGTACTAGATTGTGGTAGCTATTGTTGTTGGCTATTTGTTCTTTGGCCATATTAAGCCTTTCTTTTATTCATTTCCTCTTATAACCAAGGAATGTTCCTCTGGGTAAAATTCTGCCTGATTGCATGTGGTCCTGGCTATGCCATCAGTCATGCATTCCCACTCTCACCACCCTTTGGAAACTCTTACCCCCTCCCTGACCACAGATCAGACACATAAACTAAACTAAGCCAAATTAGGAAACCCAACTTACGCTAGTTTCCTATGCTGCTGTAACAAATGACTACAAACTTAGTGGCTTATAAGAAAAAAAAATTATTCTTTCACAGTTCTAGAGGCCAAAGTCCAAGATCGATATTGGAGAGGATGGTTCCATCTGGAGGCTCCAGAAAAGAATCTGTTTCCTTGGCTTTCCCGGCCTCTCCAGACCACCTGTGTTCCTTGGCTAGTGGCTCCTTCCATCTTCACATCAATTCAACGTGTGCTTCTGTCACCCTATTACCTTCTTTCAGACTCTGGCTCTTCCTGCATCCCTCTTATAAGAATCCTTCTGATTACACTGGGCCCGTTTAAATAATCCAGGACAATTCCCTCATCTCAAGCTCCTTAATTTAATTACTTCTGCAAAGTCCCTTTTGCTAGGAAAGTAACATATTCACAGGTTACAGAAATTAGGACTTGAACATCTTTGGGGGTGGGTGGTGTCATTTTTCTGTATATAACACAATCCCTCTAGGAAAGCAATCCAGCCAAAGGAGTACATGTGACCTAAAGAGGAAAATTAAAGCCTTCCCTGAGGTTGTTATTAGGATGGGAGGAGAAGATACTTATCCCGGGAGTGGCTACTTTTGAAGAAAATTACGTGGAGACCGCTGGCAATTATTTTGCTGGTTACATGGAGGAAGGTCATCTGCAGCAGGAGGGAATGGAGTCAGGTGATTGAGGATCGTAGCCAAGAACATGAAAACAAAGGGCAGAGATGATGTTGGAGCTCCTCTACCCGGCTACACTTGAAATCAGACTTAACCTGGATTTTCCAGGCTTAGGAACCAAAAAGTTCTCTTTTTTGTCTTAGCTACTTTAAGCTGAATTTTAATAGTAATGATTCCCCATGTATATTTTTTAAACAATGAGAAGGGGAAGGAGATGCGAGCCATCTAATTATTTTTTTGCTTCTTCTAAGGAGTATGATAGCTAGGCTTGAATGCAAATGAGGTGGAAACTGTCAAAACAAGTCTTTATAAACATCATTAAACTTTGTTTCTTATCGCTATATTCTACCAAACTACAACAGAGAATTAAAGCTAACTATATTTAAATACACACAAATGTGACCATAGTGGATAAGTTATTGAAATTTTGTTTACTTTTTTGCTGCTGTTTTCTCAGTCCCAAAAGGAAAGACAAGGATACTTCTCTTTCATAAAAAGTCTATTTATGTAAGTTCCCTCCCTTGCCTCCTGGAAGGCACGTGGATAGTGGTAGCAACTTTTTTCTTTCAGGCCTGGAAATCTTTGTTTTGAAAGGTGAGGTCCACCAAGAAATTATCATGGGCTTGTCCTGAGAGGATGTAGTATGTGGACCCTGCTGTTTAAAAAAAGGAAGAATGGTCTAACCTCAAAGGGAAAGCATAGAATGGGGATTACACTGATCACATTCCTTAATGTGGTGGAGGTTCTTTCCCCTCCCCTTGAATCTGGGCTGGTCCTATGGCTCACATTGACCAATAGAATATGGAGGAAGTGATTCCTGGCTCGTTTCAAGTCCAGCTCCTTAAAGGACTCTCAGCCTCTCTTTACTCCATCTTTGAATACTCCCTCAAAGGATCCAGCCACCATGGGAGAAGCATGGATTAGAAGACTAAGTGATAAAAGGCCACAGAAGCCCTGGAGGAAAAGGAAAGACCATCTTGGACTTTCTAGCTCCAGTAGTGCCCCCAGCTGAAAGCAGTTGCATGAATGTTCCCAGTCAATACCACTTGGAACAAAGATGAAACTTTCCTACTAAGATCTGCCCAGATTGAAGATTCCTGAGCAAGAAACACCACACCATTCAGGTCAGGCCACAAGTTACCCGTTTCTAGGACACTCTTAGAGGTAATTACTCCCAGGAAGGGAATCATTGCATTCAAGCCCATGAGTAAATACCTGGTTGTATTTTAAGCTATTAAGTTTTGGGGTTATTTGTTATCATCAAAAGATAACTAGTAGCCCTAGCTCAGTGATGGCGAACCTATGACACGCGTGTCAGAGGTGACATGCGAACTCATTTTTTGGGTTGATTTTTCTTTGTTAAATGGCATTTAAAGATATAAAATAAATATCAAAAATATAAGTCTTTGTTTTACTATGGTTGCAAATATCAAAAAATGTCTATATGTGACACAGCACCAGAGTTAAGTTAGGGTTTTTCAAAATGCTGACACGCCGAGCTCAAAAGGTTCGCCATCACTGCCCTAGCTGGTTTGGCTCAGTGGATAGAGTGTTGGCCTGAAGACTGAAGAGTCCTGGGTTTGATTCCAGTCAAGGGCACATACCTTGGTTGTAGGCTCCTCCCTGGTCCAGGGCCCTGGTCAGGGCGCATGCAGGAAGCAGCCAATTGATGTGTTTCTCTCACATCGATATTTCTCTCTGTCTTTCCCTCACTCTTCCACTCTCTCTAAAATAAATAAAAAAATAATCCTCGGGTGAGGATAGAAAAAAAGATAACTAATAGATGGCTGAGGACTGGGAATAAAGAGTTGGTGGTAGGTAATGTGGTGGCTGAAACTTGCATCTTGTTCTGTCTCCACAATGCACTTTTCTTCCATGCATTCTGAGCTGCATGGTTATCAGGAAACTGAGCACCAAGTGCCTGTCAGCAGGAGCCACGGAGAAGGTTTCCATGGACACATTTGGCAGAGGGGGTGGAGGAATTGGATGGGTTGAGCCTTTGGAAAAGTTCTTTAACAGGACATGTCCTTTCGCCATTTCTCCTTCCTGCCTGTCTGGATTTCTGATGCCATCGGTGGAGCTCCAGCATGAAAATGCTGCACTAAAAATGGCAGAGCAGAACATGGAAAGGATCCTGGGAATTAAGGAGTAATATCTGGACTCCTTACTTCCAATGTCTTTCACTTGATGCAATAACCATTATTTCTTTAAGCCACATTAAGTCTCAGTTACATACAAATGAAGGCATTTTCTAACTGAATGACCACAAAATGACCAAGGTTACATTTCCCACAGACCTTAGTGGGTTATGGAATGAACCATATTTAGCACAATTAAAGAAAGTAAAGAAATGTGATGTTTCTCCTGTCTTTGCTTCATGAAGCAGATACTTGATTGACAGGTCTTTGGAACTCTTAGTAGCCTAAAAGCCCATGGTGCAGTGATTCTCAACCTTCTGGCCCTTTAAATACAGTTCCTCATGTTGTGACCCAACCATAAAATTATTTT
>NW_005366679.1:2491784-2499480 GCF_000412655.1 Myotis brandtii | reverse complement strand
CTTAAGCTACATAATCTTTACTCCCTGGAATGGAGATAAGAAATGCCCTAACCTTTGGAATAGAAATTGACAGGATTAAAATCAACTGGTATAAATACAGATGTAACAAGACAACAGAAGACAGAACCTAGAAACAGAACCTAGCGAGAGAACTTGGCTGAAGAACCTAGACAGAACATGGCAGGAGAACCTGGATAGAACCTGGAGAACCTAGAGACAGAACCTAAAGACAGAACCTAGAGACAGAACCTAGTGAGAGAACATGGCACAAGATCCTGGACAGAACCTGGCTACAGAACTTGGCTGGAATACCTAGACAGAACATGGCGGGAGAACCTGTATAGAACCTGGCTGGAGAACCTAGCGAGAGAACATGGCAACAGAACCTGGCTGGAGATCCTAGACAGAACTTGGCTGGAGATCCTGGCTAGAGATCCTGGCTAGGCTGCTGATCAACTGAATGCTGCCTCCGTGTCCTTCCTTCTTCGCCGACTCAATCCACACCTTTGGGGACCCCTGGACCCGCTGGGGTTGGACCCCAACACACATTCACATAACTTTTATTATAATACTAGAAGCCCAATGCATGAAAATTCATGCAAGAGTAGGCTTTTCTTCTCTTGGCTGCCGGCACCAGCTTCCCTCTGGCACCCAGGACCCGGGCTTCCCTCCTCCGGCCTCCAGCAGGCACCTGGGACCCAGGGCTGCTTCCCTCAGGCCCCGGCTTCATCAGGAAGGATGTCCAGAGTGATGTCCAGAAGACGTTGATCTAATTAGCATATTACCCTTTTATTATTATAGACTAGGGGCCTAGTGCATGAATTCGTGCACCTTGAAAGGATCTGTGGGCCATGAGGCTGCGGTAGGCACAGGGGCAGATCTTGGCCCATCCTCCAGGCCCCTGCCCAGCTCCTCCCGCCACAGCCCTGTGGCCTCCTATCTGCTGGCAGCCCCACTCCTGCTGCCACTGCTCCCACATGCTGACAGCGCAGAGCAATTGGGGCCATTGCCAGCAGCAAGTGGGAGAGGGGCTGGTGCCATCAGTGGGTGGGAGTGGCAGCTGCTGCCCCAATCGCCCCTCAGGAACAGAGGGAGGTGGAGAAGCCCCTCAGGGACGATCGGGCCAGCAGCTGCCGCTTGCACCCTCAGATGGCACCGAGTGATCAGGACCAGCGCCGGACACGACGGTGCGCGGGAGCAAAGAATTTTCAGTAAGCACCAGAGGCTCATTCCAGCGATTGGTGCCCCCACCTTGGTCTGGTGCCCCCACTCACCTGCTCCACCACCCGTGGTCAGTGCACATCATAGCGACAGGTTGTTCAGTTGTTCCGGTTGTTTCGCCATTCGGTCTATTTGCATATTAGCCTTTTATTATATAGGATATTGTGATGGTTGTTCTATTTGATTATTAGTTATTTTTGTTCATTTCTTACTGTATGTAATTCATAAATTAAACTTTATCATAGGTATGTATGTATAGGGAGGAAAACATAGTATATATAGGGTTCTGTACTATCCGTGATTTCAGGCATCCACTAGGGGTCTTGGATGTATCCCAAGGATAAGCACGGGGCTACTTATAATGTCTGCCCAGCTGAGACCCATAGGCCACCTGGAGATGAATACACTCTGTCCACAGCCTCTTCAAGTGCATTATTCACTTGATCCCTCACAGATCTCCAGCTGGAGGCTTACTTGAGGCTGAGTTCGCCTGTAGTAAAGGGCAATGAAATGAGATTTCTTTGAATTTCCTGGGCCTCTACCCTCTAGGAACTACCCAGCTAAATTTTCTGTAGCTGTCCAAGTATAATGCCCTTTAAAATAATACCATTTAAATCCCCTGCTCGTATTATTATGATATCTTAAACTTTAAAAATGGCTATCAGTAAGCACTTTCATGACCTTTTGAGGAAGTCTGCTCACTGACTACTCTAATGGGCAGAGTGGCACTTCAAGAAATCCCCTGATGATAAATCTCTCGGTCTTGAGCTACTTTGGCAGCTTGAAAGGAAGTTCTGAACATTTGACTATTAGAGATTTGCATACAACCTTTCAGCCCAGTCAAATAATTTGTCTAAGCCAAGTCTTGTAAAATGCAAGCAAATACCCCTAATCAGGAAATACAGTTTTAATATGGTGTTTATCTGCCATCACCCCAAAGCATGCCTTCTCTCCAACAAGCTTTTATGGCACTGAAGAATAATTTAAATACTCCCCTTATTAAAATCCGATCTTGAAAACTTTTTAATGACCAGCTGTTTTAAGAAACACACTATACCTGCCTGGCCGGCATGGCTCAGTGGTTGAGCATTGACCTATGAACCAGAAAGTCACAGTTCCATTCCTGGATGAACCAGGGCACATGCTCGGGTTGTGGGAGTACAGGAGGCAGCCAAACAATGATTCTCTCTCTTTTTTTTTAAATATATATTTTATTGATTTTTTACAGAGAGGAAGGGAGAGGGATAGAGAGTTAGAAACATCGATGAGAGAGAAACATCAATCAGCTGCCTCCTGCACACCCCCCACTGGGGATGTGCACGCAACGTAGGTACATGCCCTTGACCGGAATCGAACCTGGGACCTTTCAGTCTGCAGGACGACGCTCTATCCACTGAGCCAAACCGGTCAGGGCAATGATTCTCTCTTATCATTGATGTTTCTATCTCTTCCTTTCTTCCTCTCTGAAATCAACAAAAAATATTTTTTTAAAAAAGAAACACTATACTTAACATTGTACAGACATTCAGCAAATTGATATGTATAATAACACGGTACAGCATTTCAACATTATGATTGGCAGGACAGACTCTGTCTGATGATTCTTTCCAACTCCATCTCAAGTTCTGTGATTCTACAGTTGTGCATGTTTAAATATAAGCCAGGGTCTGAAGAAAACAGAAACACCAATCAGAAAGGATATGTGCACTCTTATGTTCCAAGCAGCATAGTTTACAATAGCTAAGATTTGGAAACAGCTTAAGTGCCCATCAGCAGATGAGTGGATTAGAAAACTGTGGTACATCTACACAATGGAATACTACACTGCTGTAAAAAAGAAGGAATTCTTACCCTTTGCAACAGCATGGATGGAACTGAAGATCATTATGCTGAACAAAATAAGCCAGTCAGAGAAAGATAAATGCCACATGATCTCACTCATATGTGGACTCTAATGAACAACATAAACTGATGAACACAAATAGATCCAGAAACAAGGAAACACCAAACAGACTGTTCAACCTCAGAGGGAAGACAGGGGAAGGTGGGGGTGGGGGGGAGTAGGTAAGAGATCAACCAAAGGACTTGTATGCAAGCATATTAGGCATAACCAATGGACTTGGACACTGGGGCCGTGGGAGCTAGTCCTGGAGGGTGGGAGTGGCCAGGGAGGGGTCAATTGAGGAAAAAGGAGACATATGTAATACTTTAAACAATAAAAAAGAAAAAATAATAATAATCAAGCACATACAAAAAACACACACAAATAGAACCAGAGACATAGAAGCATCGAACAGACTGTCCAACCTATGAGGGAAGGCAGGGAGTGAGGGGGTAAGAGGTCAACCAAAGGACTTGTATGCATGCATATGAGCATAACCAATGGACACAGATAGTACGGGGTTGAGGGCATGTGCTGGGGGGTGGGAGTGGCCAGGGAGAGGTCAATGGGGGAAAAAGGAGACTCATGTAATACTTTAAACAATAGAGAATTTAAATTAGAAAAAATATCATGAAAAAATATATAAGCCATGGTTTATTTAAATTTTGAACCTGTCATTTCTTTTGATCTTAAAATCAGGTCTATAAGACCTTATTTCAGGATGAGAATGTGCCTCCCCCAATATATAGTCCACCTGCTTTCTGATGTTTGTTATACCTACAAAGAGGGAATAGATTTTTATTGTTGTCATTAGAGAATACTTTCAATAGATCCTGATGGAAGAGGTAATACCTAATCTAATGGGGAATAACCTCCTTCATCCTGGTGATGGGTGGCAGTGAGATTCAGAAATGGAACCTCACAGAAGGATGGAAAGAGACCTTAGCAGTGTTTCTCTCTCATTCAAATATACATTTCTTAAGAGAAGGACAATCACCACCTTAGTACACACATAGTCTGTCTATTCACTTACTCATTGAACAAACTTTTATTGAGCAACTGCTACATGAAAGACACTGATATAAAAAGAATTGTCATTATTGAAGATGAGAATATAAAGGGCTTGAGGACAATGGTTTTACCACATTTTTAGAGCCACAGAAGAGCCTAATTCAATAACATTTACACAGATGCCTCATACCCAACGCAGATTCACACTGAGCTGAGTGTGTGTGGTGGACTCGGACCCCCACCAGTCCAGCTGCTCTCCTCACTCCATGCTGTCTCTACAGATGCAGCTTGAACATTTTTGCTGGAGGGATTGAAACGGGCCCCCACACTGAATGACACTCCTCTGTAGAGATGCCACCTACCGTTTGACTGTTTCACATTGACACCTAATGTTCATTGAGTGGCTGGACCACAAATGTGGACATCTAGCCTCAGGATTCTTGCAATGGCCATGATGTTCCACAGGGGCAAATGGAGCGGGGATGGCTGCACATTGAAATGTTTACAGAACCACATGCAGGCAAAGTACTTAAATGAAGTGACATAGTGGAGGCCGAGGTGAACTGTGCTATACATGCTCCATCCAAAGGAGACAGTAGCTCTTCATCTCTGGCTCACTGCTGCCCAGATGTTCACATTTTCCAAGAGAAGCCAGAAATCTATCTTTTCAGAATAACTAACTCAGATCTTTAATGCTTTGGGAGCCTAATAAGACATGTTGATGGGGTGGCTGTCAGTTGGAACTTTCTAATTTAGATCTCTCTGATTTTAGACCTTCCCTGAGTATCTCATTCACTGACCAGGTTGTTGTTGTTTTTTAATGTTCATTTTATATAACTGAGGTGGGACTGAGAGATAAATAATAAAAGGGTCCAAAAACAACCACCATTCTAGGAGATGCACTAGTTATAGTAACAGTGTAATTAAATCATGTGCATGATGTTTCATTCTTTAATGTTGAAATTGACCACTTACTACATCGCCTCTGGTAAGTTACGTAACCTCTCTGATTCCATTTCCTCAGCAGTGAAAAGGGGATTTACTGGTATCTACCTCAAAAGGTTGTTGTGAGGACTAAATGCTGTGGTTAAGAATTAATGGTATATGCTGTTGAAGTCATGAGGGGGGCCCAAAACAACACCCCTATTCATTGCCCAATCTGAATCAGTTGAAATATAATAAAGTTATTCCATGGAGAACTAAAATATCCCCATCATCAATGATAATGGCCAGGTTAGTATGAACAATGAAATGGGCTTCCTAACGCCCTACTTTTCATTCTTGGCCTTGAAACAATCTACCAGAAAGAATTTGCTTCAGCGGAGCAGACACTTAACTAATTGCCCCTGGTCCAGATGCAGAGAAAATAGAGGAAGATTAGTGTCTTTGTTCATGCTCACTTTCAATCTGTTAGCCTCCACTTAACGGAGAAACATTGACCAATGGCTTTTGGCCAAAGATACCATTCCACCTCACAAAAGAAGAGGCAAGGTTGGGACAAGAGGCCGGAAATATTGAAGAAAAACCCTTTTCAAGGGAATCAAAAGCAAGGAATAAGGAAGACATACTTTTCCTTAAGATTTAGTAAGTGCTCAATAAGTGCTGCATATTATTATAGTTGTTATCATTATTATTAATATGCAGAACCTTGACAATCTTCAGTTTAACAGCCTTTTAGTGAATTGCAAAATGAACCCTGCCTAATTTTAATCAATGCATCCTCAAATTTTAATTCTGCAAATTGTGTTCTGTGGGATGCTAAAAGAGGAGTTGGGAAAAATGGGTTCCGAGCTCAAATAACTTTGGGAAACAATGGGTTAAAGAAAAAATAGATTTCTTCAGCACAGGACATCTTACAGTCTTTTATATGCTAATGTGCATTTGACATGCTGATAAATATATATAATGAATGCCTCTATCTCAAACTCATTTGTGTTCGTAGGCTTTTCTCTTAGCATATTTATTAACATTCCAGGAACAGTGTTCTGTAGGATGACGGTTAGAGAAAAACTAATTTAGATTAATTTTAAATCAGCCAACTTATCCAAATACATAAAAAAACAACATTAACTATTTTGTATATGTCAACTTACTACTGACTTAGTTAAACCAGACAAAATAAACACATTGGTAGCAAAGCAAATTACATTTTATAAAGTGCTTTGTCTTAAAAATATTGCTTATTTGTTTTTTGACCTAGAAAGGCAAATAAAAGTGATTAAGCGAATTCTCTTAGGCAATGGTTTATTCTTTTGTCCAGCTTGGGTTACCAGAGCCTTTGTCATTACCATCTAGGCCTCCGTTGGGTGAGTAAGGGGTTTCTGCATATGGGTCATGATATACACCTTTAGGCAGGAGGAAAAATTTGAATTTTAGGTCCCATCACATTTCTAATAAAAGCAAAAGATTGTTAAAATATTGTTATTGACCTGGCAGTTTATTGCATTCCTTCTAAAGTTTTCTTTATAATAATAAAAAATTGGAAGCCATATGCTTTTCATTTCTTTATGATACTTGCTTCCAAATGTTGTATTAAAAATTATTTGCTTAAATATTAAATTCTGAACACTTCTGGTTTTATTCAACCAGCTTATTCCGGCTTTGGACTTGGCAGGTATAGAGGTCTAACCAGTTTCTAAAACTATGGACAACTGTTCTGGTAGTTTATTTGTATGACAGCATGTTTCAGCCTTGGTGGTCTTGTTAATAAAAAGTAAGGCAACTGATATTTATGAAATGTGTTTCAAGCACATTATTTTATTTGATCTTCACAAACGTCTTCTGAAGTAGGAGCAATTATTTTGCCCATTTCACAGATGGGGGTTGGGCTCGTAGAGAGTTTATATAGCTCCCAAGACCACCCTGTTTGTATGGAGCAGTGGCTGGAAGGGGAGGAACTCAGGCTGCCTGCACCACAGTCTGCCCTTTAACTCCCATGTCCAGTTGAGCAGGACTTGGAGATACAGTCCTTAAACTCCATCTGGTTCTTCAAGGTCTTTGCAGAGTCATAACTTTGTGTGAATCCAAACATACTTTGCTTACTGTTCCCATGGATGCGCCTATATTTGGTAACTTCCAGGGCTCTCTCAAATAATTTCAAACCCACAGTGTTGAAACCATCCTGGAAGGGAAAGATTATTAGGAAGAGTTAGCTAATGCTGTGTCCTTGGGCCAGCATGAGTGGCTGAATAAAACAGGAAAAGACCAGTTCAGCTATGGTGGAAAGCTGCATGGAGGAGAGTGCAGATTGTGTTCCTGGAGCTTTCAGTGGAAATGGATACGATGCGAGGCAAAAGTCCCAGCTGCTTAGAAATCCTGCCACAACACAGCATGAGTGGATCTTGAAGACATTATGGTATAAATAAAAGCAAAAGATTCTTAAAAAAAGGAGTAAGATAAATCAGGCAAAGACAAATACTGTGTGATATCTCTTATATGTGGAATCTAAAACAACAAACTTGTAAAAAGCAGAGAGTAGCCCTAACCGGTTTGGCTCAGTGGATAGAGCGTCGGCCTGCAGACTAAAGGGTCCCAGGTTCGATTCCGGTCAAGGGCATGTACCTTGGTTGCGGGCACATCCCC
>NW_005366679.1:2479166-2491743 GCF_000412655.1 Myotis brandtii | reverse complement strand
CATCAATGTTTCTAACTCTCTATCCCTCTCCCTTCCTCTCTGTAAAAAATCAATAAAATATATTTTTTTTAAAAAAGCAGAGAGTAAAATGGTGAGTACCAAGGGCTGAGGGGGTGGGAGGTAGGGGAGTGGGAGAGATGTTGAGAGTACATACTTGTGGATAAATAAGTCCTGGAGATCTACTTCACGGGACAGTGATTATAGACAACAACACTGTATTAGAAACATTAAACTTGCTAAGAGACTAGATCTTAGTCCCCAGCCCTAGGAGAAATAATAATTATGTGACATTAGCTATTGCTACAAGGGCAATCATATTGCAGTATAAGTGTGTCAAATCAATATGTGTACACCTTAAACCAGTGGTTCTCAACCTTCCTAATGCCGTGACCCTTTAATACAGTTCCTCATGTAGTGGTGACTCCCAACCATAAAATTATTTTCATTGCTACTTCATAACTGTAATTTTGCTACTGTTATGAATCGTAATGTAAATATCTGACATGCTATATGTGTTTTCCGATGGTCGAGACTCACAAGTTGAAAACCGCTGCTTTAAACTTATACAGTGCTGTATGTCAAATATATCTTAATAAAAATAGATAAATAAAATAATGCATGCCGCTTAGGAACATTGAGGATACTTTACAATCAAGGCCATGGTGAAATAAAACCAGAGAGATGCTAAGGCCTCAGATGTCTGAAAACTGCCTTTAAATTGCCACAAACTATGATTTATCGTGCCTGGGCACCTTTGCAGCTATGCCAAGATTTATGCTTTATCTGATTTGAATTCTCAAAGGGCACATGATCACAAATGAGGATAAATTACCTTTTCAAATGCAGAACTCTTCCTTCTTTCATTTGGATATGTTGGGGGGTTGTTTTTTTCTTCTTCCTCCTACAGCTTGAGAAACGCTCTATCATGTGAAACAGATTAGGCTCTGTGAAGTCACTGGCGAGTAGATTGAAGCCACATTGCAGCCTGGCATGGCATGTTGCTTACTTTGGGGGTTGAGGTGGGGGGATTACAGGTCATGATTTTAATAATCAAATACTCAGGGATGAGCATCAAGTTTGATCTATGATTCCCTATTCTCCTTTTCTACCTTCAACCCCTGCCCCATTGAACACAAAGGTTTTTAAGTAACCCTTCTTGATTTTTTTTTTAACCAAAGCTATTATAGGAGAGACTAACATGCCTGAAATAGAGTCCCTGCCTCCACAGGATGTGCAGTCACATGGAGGATCCCATGTCCACATACACATCATATATATCGCAGTAAGGAGGACTGGGGCAAGGACTCTGATAGAGGAATGAAACCTGGTGGAACCCAGATCAGGCTAGTTTGAGTCGGCCTGAGGGTATTAGGGAAGATGTCACAGAGCAAGGAGCATCTGAGTTTATGTTAAAAGATAAGCAAGATTTTGACTCCTACAAAAAGTATTAGGTAGGAATGTCAAGCTTAAAAGTAGCTTAACCAAAAAGAGGTGGTGGGATTTACAGGTAGTTAAAGGTTACATCCATAGTGAGAGGCACGCAAATCAAACTGAAAACCAAAACAAAGCACAGACACATTGGTCTCAGATTCAGCCTGTGGGTTGCTAGTTTTGTGCCCTTGGGTTAAAGACCAAAAAGCATGAGCCCACAGTCAAAAACGCATCCACCACACAGAACTTAGTCCAGCTTTTTTACTGCCTTTTCCTTAAAAGATGAGCAGATAACCAGATACCCAAGGAACCTTAACATAAAAGATAAAACTAAAAAGCACACAGATATAGACAATCTGAAGAAACCGGAAACTATGCAGAAACTTACAAACATCAAAGAGAAAACTGCCATTGATTGATATCCTTAAAGAGCTAAGACAAGATTGTGCATCCTTAAGGCATGAGCAAGATGCTATTCTAAATGGACATTAACACACAAATAAGAAATTTAAAAGAATGTATAGTAGATATAAGAAAATAAGATTAATGCTGTGAAGTTGAGAAAAGCTCCTATAAAGCTCCCAGGATACTCCACTTCTGACTTCCCTCTGCTAATACTCTCTCAAGGCCCATATGTGGAGCTGTCCAACAAGAGAAATATTTAGAGGTACAGCAGAAAACAAATTATTGAAATTCAGAACTTCTCAGCCATTTTTGACTATAAAAATCTCTCCCCCAAGGACCAGGTTCAACCATTTTTAATTCTCCAAACTTTGTACCTACTCTTCTCTAATGAATGGCTTGTTGTAGAAGGTCCCCTCCTCTAAACCCCCACTGTCCTCTCCTTCAGCCTCACCTCCCATAAAAAATAAAAAACCTGCCCTAACTGGTTTGGCTCCGTGGATAGAGCATCAGCTTGTGGACTGAAGGGTCCCAGGTTTGATTCCAGTCAAGGGCATGTACCTTGGTTGCAGACACATCCCCGGTAGGGGGTGTGCAAGAGGCAGCTGATCGATGTTTCTCTCTCATCATGTTCCTAACTCTCTATCCCTCTCCCTTCCTCTCTGTAAAAAATCAATAAAATGTATTTTTTAAAAATAAATAAATAAATAAATAAAAATTAAAAACCGATTAAAATTCCTTAAGTACCAAGTATATAACTGAGATTAAGGATAGGTTTTATGAGGACAGAAATTGTACCTTTTTTGTTTACCACTATATCTCAGCACAGTGCCTGGCCCACTACAGAAGCAAAATATTTGTTCAATTCATTAAAAAAAAATCAGTAGTTGCTCAGTACCTTTTAAAATAGGTTCTTAGATAATTCTTTCTAATGAGTTGGAGCTGGAAGCAAGGTTGTGGTTGGCAGCTGATGAGATATAAGGTTAACATCTGTTGATTCTACCTCATAAATAGTAGTAGCTCTCAAGTTCATGTGTTCTTCACCATCACACAGCAGCATGCTCATCCAGCTCACCTGGGCTTCTGCAAGTGACTTAACCTCTACCAGTGTGTCCCAACCATTTCCACAGCATGGTACCCATGGCGCACAATGTTTGTATTGCACACTGATGTCAACTGAGAAGGGTGCTTATGGCTGGAGACACCTAGATGGAGATTCTGGCCACCCCAGGTTCTTCTTAGTTGCCCCAATGACTTAAGGGATCAATATCTTGATGCAGCTACTGATGTGGATGGTGTGTCTGTCCTGACATGCTACCTAGGAAGCTCTTCACCAATTCTTCTCAGTGTATTAACATTTTGAGCATTTATTCATCTTACATCACCTATTCTTAGCAGGTTGCCTATCACATACTAAGTACCTAATACATGGCACTGAATTGGTACAAACCAATTTGTAGAGCTGATAATGTGAAACTCTGATTAGCCATATCATGAAAAACAAAAACTGTGGGGGATCAATAATAAAGCTTTACTTCCATAGGTCATTTTCCAAGTTGCTCTCTCTCTCTCTAACCTTCAGGTACTTTTCAAACTGACCTGGAATTGAACTTGTGAAATGTCTGGGATACCACTTAAGGCTCCTGAAACCTGCTCTGTGTTCTTACATTTCTTTCCCCTTTTTTTATGTGATCTCCTTCTCTCATTTTTGGCCTGAGGAAACTTGCTGAGCCTTTAAAACCCCATTAAGTGTTATCTTCTCACTTAAGTCTTTTCAGAATCACTATCTCCATTTTATGCTTTACCAAAGTACTTGGTTAATAGTCCATAGGGGAG
This sequence comes from Myotis brandtii, assembly GCF_000412655.1. Lineage (NCBI taxonomy): Eukaryota > Metazoa > Chordata > Mammalia > Chiroptera > Vespertilionidae > Myotis > Myotis brandtii. The sequence goes on along the minus strand of NW_005366679.1, from coordinate 2,488,074 downwards.
ATTTTTTTAAGAATCTCATTAACAGGTAACAGAATTCTTAGGGAAGAAATTGCTTTTGTTTAGAATAAGGTCTTGATGATCCCTCAAACAGGTAATAGAAGAGCAAAAGATAGGGCAATAAAAGAAGTGGCCCATTCACTGGGCATGAGCAATGAATCTGGGTTTGTGAGACAAGCAGGGGCTGGGGGAAACAGCCCAGTGACATGGCGGATGGGGGTGAGAAAATGGTGCTGTGGAAAGTAACCTCACTGGGTGATCTGATCATAACTTCCTAACTGGGCAGGTCATGCGGGATAGTCATGCCCCAGGCATATAACATTTTTAGGAGAAAATTTACTTACCTTTGTCCCAAGCAAGCCCTGTCCATTGTTTTTGTGCATCTAGGTTAACACTCCTTTGAAATGCCTCTTTCAGACCCCTCCTTCTAAAGTGGACCACCCTCAAGAGAGCACATGACCTTGTTAACTATCATGTAGTCCAGTGGTTCCCAAACTTATTTGGCCTACCGCCCCCTTTCCAGAAAAAATATTACTCAGCGCGCCCTGGAAATTAATTTTTTTTAAATTTTAATAGCAATTAAACAGAAAGATATATGTATTAATGTTTCTACCTTTTTCGTAAAATATAGTAAAGAAAGGTGTAAACTAGAAACATTGAAGTTTGAAATTATGAAACTATTTATTGAACTCAGAATAGAAAGGTAATACAAAAAAAGTTAGAACAAATGCACCTGTGGCCATCACCGCCCCCCTGGATCACGGTAGCACCCACTTTGGGAATCACTGATGTAGTCCAAGGCCCACCTTTCCTTCTCCCACCTCCATGGCATCTTCCTTGCATTCCCTCCTTAATTCCAAATGCATAAAAGAAGCTGCAAAACTTATTCTCCAGAGCATTTGAGATTTTGCTCCCTGCATATGTCGTCAGTTTGGCTCAAATAAACTCTTATAAAAATTCTTTACAACCTGGCCTATGTGGCTCAGTGGTTGAACGTTAATCTATGAACCAGGAGGTCATGGTTTAATTCCTGTCAGGGCACATGCCAGGTTGTGGGCTAGATCCCCAGTGTGGGACACATGCAGCTGATCGATGAGTTTCTCTCATCATTGATGTTTCTATCTTTCTCTCCCGCTCTGAAATCAATAAAAATGTATTTTTTAAAAATTCTTTAAAGATTTGGATTTTTTTTTTTTTACCTCAACACAAGAGTACACTCAAGAGTCAGGATATAGACATTGGTATTTCATTTTAGGGTGTTTTAGAGTGAGGCTTTTATTTTGTGATTTATTTTTGAGAGGCACATTTAGTTTGAAAATGGTAAAAATAAAGGCAATCTCATGAGGCAGAGTGAAAATAAGTTGGCAGAGCAGAATGTAGAAGCTGAAAGTGTTTGTGAGTTTCAGGACAAAACTGGGGATTTAAGTCAATCTTCCTTGGATCCCAAAGGACAGCAAAACCTGAGCTGCTATCTGGGTTTATAGCAGTGATCATGGTCCATTTTAGATTATAGATGATAGAGGCAATGTATATAGTCCCTGAGGGCAGGGTTACATTAAATCATGGCTGCCTCTGCTGGAGTGGGGCTGGAACAATTCATAGAAGAAGGGGAGAGGGGTTAGGCAGAAAACAGTGGGTGTCTGTGACAATGATTTTTTTTTAAATGTAACTCAGGAGTAATTGTTAATATCACCTCTTGGATTCTCACTCTTGTGTTGTACATTGTATTGTTATTTGGGAGATCTTGAATGGGTCTGGTCATCACAAAACACCATAAACTTCTTGTAGGTATATTATATTTCTAAGCACTCCCTTTGCCTCAAACACAGGTTTACAAATGAGCTCAAGGGTGGGTTTTAAGAGGGCAGAAATTGTAACTGTTCAGTTTACCACTGTACCCTAGGACGTTGCCTGGCCTACGATGTGAGAAAAATGCATATTTGTTCCATTAATGAGAAGAATTTATAGTTGCTCAGTAAATTTTAAAATATTTTTTTAAATATTACATTCTGATGAGCTGGAGCTGGTAGAAAAGTGGTGGCTGGAGGCTGATGAGCAATAAGACACAGAAGAATACAGAATGTGCTGATCTATATAACTGATTATCATGGTCCCTTTTTCTTTTCTGGGTGCCAAGTACCCTCATTTGATACACAATAGAAGTTATCTAAACTCTGTGTTTGATGATTTTTCCAACTAGTTCACAAGTAGATTTCACTATTTGCCAACAAATTGAATTGGGTCCACTAAAGCACAAACTTATTTCCCATACTATTTGAATTCTATTCCCTTTGTGCTTTTAAACAAACTAGAAATGCATATGCAAGTATATCCTGCATTGGGTTTGTTAGAGGCTACTCCTAAGAGTTCTGGGAAAAGGTGTCTATGAAGCGTGTCCTTGCCTGTTGCTGTTTATTCCCTGGGTCTTCAAACTCATAACCTGCCTGCACTGAGCTGAAACTTATGCCTGAGTTTCAATAGTTAAACTTCTTCCAGTTTCTGGGCAATATCAATTTCCTCTGTGAATTAAAAACACATTTGTCAATGCATGAATCTCAGAGACTGTAGTTCTAGGGAGCATTACAATTACTTACCAGACTAAAAGCTTTTATTTTCGTGAGCAATTAATGTAATTAAAATACTTGCTTACATCTGATGGCCTCATTTCTGAATATTACACTGATCAGAGTAGAATAAATATATATTGAACAAATATTGGATTACTTCTGCCTTCTGAATTTCTACTTGATCTTTCTGAATAATTGGTGTTATATAATTTGCAACTGTTCTCCTGTTGCCTTATGTATTATTAGTGTTTGCTGCATAGTGGCTGTCTTAACAAAGTCCCAAAGCAGAGTGGCTTGCACAACAGAAATGTATTGTCTCACAGTTAAGGAGGCTGGATGTCCAAAACCAGGGTGTCAGCAAGGTTAGTTCCTTCGGAGGGTGTGCAGGAGACGCTGTTCCATGACTCTCTCCTAGCTTTCGGTGCTTTGCTGCCCATGTTGGCATTCCTTGGCATGTAGATGCATCACCCTGATCTCTGCCTTTGTCTCCATGTAGCATTCTCCCTGTGTGCGTGTCTGTTAGTGTCCGTATTTCCTCTTCTTATACAGACACCAGTCTGATTGGATTAGGGCCCACCCGAATGAACTTATCTTAACGCCAATATCTGCAAAGACCCTATTTTCAAATAAGGTACTATTGCTTAGGACTTCAACATCTTTCTGAGGAACATAATTCAACCCATAATAGTGGCATATCATTGGCTGGTGTAAGGCAAGTTGAATAAAAAATAGAATTTCTTTGAAGTGTTGAGTTGGGCCCTGAAGGGGCAGAGTATGAGGCCTGGCAGAGAGAAAGACAGATGCGCCACAAGCCGAGGGAATGGGGCTTTACTCTGATCCCTTTGTACTAGTGTGTAACACCTGAGCCAAACACAGATGAAAATATTGTTTTGAAAGAGATAAATAGTAAAAAAAAAATTTTTTTGTTTAAATAGCTGGATTTCAATCCCAGCTCTGCCATTTTTCCAGTTAAGCAAATCAGCTTCTGTGAACCTCTTTTCCTTTTTCTGTAAACAGAAGATCTAACAGTGTGAGGCCTACATGAGACACTATGTAAAGTGCCTAGAATGGTACCTGTAATTCAGCAGAGCTCAAAAATAGAGCTTTCCTTCTCTTCTCTTCCATTCCCTTTTCCATTCTCCTTCCCTCTTTCCTTTAACTCTTAAATTGCCCATCCTAGTGACTTCAAATAAGTGGAGGTTTGATACCATCTTATTTTAATTGAGGTAAGTGATTGAAAGGTGAGGCTATGTGTGTATTGGAAAAATTGAAGAAATTCTGAACTGTTCTCTGTCTCCCATCTGAGTGCTGGGTTAAACATTAGAGTTAAGGTATTTGGTCTGTTTTAGAACGCTTTCCTCTGACCTGGTAAACGGTCATGTAAACACATTAGCATCCAATGACTCTGATGGGAGCTCTGTTTTGGATGAGGCAGCAGGGTCTTGAGGGAATATAAGATCAAGTTGGTTACTCTTAAAGTGCTTGTGAGCCATTCACTGGTATTTATTAAGCTCCTACTCTGTGCCAGGGGTTGTGATTGGTGCTGGGTGTCTGTCTGCCTTTGACAAACTCACCTTTTCCTACCATGAAAGCCTGTGCTTCTATGCATGAGTGGTGTCTGCACAGGCACAGTCCTGCATGTGAGGATTGGGTGAAGCCAGAGGGAGAGTACTGAGGAAAAGATGCTATTAGAATTATGGGCAAGCCTGGCCGGTGTACTCAGTGGTTGAGTGTCAACCCATGAACCAGGAGGTCACGGTTTGATTCCTGGTCAGGGCACATGCCCTGTAGGGGCGTGCCAGAGGCAGTTGCTCAATGATTCTCACTCATCATTGATGTTTGCATCTCTCCCTCTCCCTTACTCTCTGAAATCAATAAAAATATATTAAAAGAAAAAAAAAGAATTGTGGGCAAGAAAGGCAAAGCTCCAAGGACTCTCTTCACTTATATATTAGAACTGGTCTGCCCCTTAAACAGGAGTTATTGTGACAAAGTACAGTGGGGCCTTGACTTACGAGTGTCCCGACTAATGAGTTTTTTGAGATACCAGCTGTCTCTCAGACGATTTTTTGCATTGAGTTGATTTAACGAGCTCCTTAACAAGTTCGGTCTCCGAACGAATTAAACTCGTAAGTCAAGGCCCCACTGTAAGGGCAAATGTTTTTACTGTGTCTGTGCTGTTAAGAATCCACTTCAAGACAAAGCACATTGAAAAGTTTCTAGGCAACTTTGCACAGTATCATGAGGGCAGCCATATTGTCTGTTAGGCACAAGAAACAATGTCCTATTCAGGAAATTAGGAGATAATTTTGACTCTAGGCTCTGTGGGCCTAATTCGATGATGAGAAGTGAAAAAGTCCCTCTTAGGCTCTTGTTCTCAGTAACATACCATTCCCCCGATTTAGTCATGCTGAGACTTTGCAAGCGTTTCCGTGAGACAGAATGTTGCAGCTGGAACAAACTTTAGATGTTGTCTAGTACAAGTCCCTCAATTTAGAAGAGAAATTGAAGCACAAAGAGGTTCAATAATTTGCCCAAGGTCACAGCCTCCTTCATGACAAGTTTCCTTACTTCCAGTCCTATTCTCTTTTCTTTTGGAGTTTTTAATAAGAAAAAGCAATAAGATCATTTTAATTTTCTAATTGTCAATTTCTCTACATGTACTTATAGATAGAACATGAATTTTCTGCTATCTTTTCTCCACTTCTATAGAAATCAAGTTATTGGTTGCTCCTGAGATCCTCTGTGGTTTAATCTTGGATTATTTGAAATAGAATTCATTACGTTGGGAAACTTGAATTCTTTTCTTCTCTTTGTAGGGTTCCTTCTTTTTCTGTAAATAGTCATCTTGACATGGTTTTTACTGTATAGTTCAGCCATTTGACTTCAATTTTTATTAACTACCAGGTGTTCGGCAGCTGCTCTGCTCATTTTTGGTTCATCCTCATTTTTGAGTTCCTCTTTTATTAGTCTGGGCTGTTTCGTATAAGCTCTCTTAATGGCTTGGCCTAATTCCAAATTACAAAATAGGTCTGTAATTAGTTAGATGCTTGCCAAAGCCAGTCAATTTCAGTATGAACCAAGGTTTTAAAATAGTTTTCCCTAATTTTTACTCCTGGCCTTACATGACAGCTTTATTTGTAATCTTGAATTTTTTTTAAAAAAATAGACGTATCTCATAATCATCAGGCTGGGAAGGCCAAGTAATTCTAAGTTTTTTCTTCATAGTACATAAGCCACAGGCATTCAAATAAAGAGATTATTATGTAAGTTTCATATTTCTTAATAAGGCTGGTATCTTGCAGGCATTAATTACGTAAAGATCCAAATTTATCTGTGTTAAGAAAGAAGTCCTCCCTATCTTCCCTCTGTAGATCCAAGTGATAAATAAGGTTATTAGCCATCAGGCCAACCTGTGGGGATAGACATTTTGGAAGTCTTCGTTGCCACAAATGTTTTATTTTGGCTGTTGCATGGCATATTGGTGTGCCTGTTAAGAATTTATTGGGTTGACAAAGTCTTCATCAGCTCAGATGATCTGCACTGACCCCCAGATGACTTATGCAGGAAGAGCTGGAATCTTCAGAAGTGAGCGGTGTGAGTGGGTAGACCTGGCTGAATGCCTGGCTGGGCGGAGTCTGGATTTACAGGGTCAGAGATCCCCAAGCAGAATGTCCTTTTGAAGGAGTGCTGTTCTTTTCATGAACATCTCAGGAGTGTCTCCAGCTGGATTGCCCTTCTGGGGAGTAGGGCAGACATACACGCTAGCCAACAGTTCTCACTGGGGAGCTCATGGAGGTGATTGTGCATGCTGTCTAACTTTTTGCAGGAAGGACTCAACCCACTGAATTCTCTAGAGACCCATATAATAACCCATGTAATTTTTTTAGGTGTCTACTTCCCACTTTCTCATACCTCAACTGCTGTAAATGTTTCCACATAAAATTAAATTGTTTCAAATCTCTAGATCCTTTTAAATACACCAAAGGTGCCCCCACAATCACACGGGGAGAGCACATAACAGCCATCGAGGCTGCTGACCCACATGGCTTAAATAGCTCTGGGTCTCCTTTCATGCTAGGCTCCCCTTTCTGCCAAATTGTATTCCAGCTCCTGTGACTTCCCAAGTGCGTGCAGGGACTTGTGCACTCACCGTTTCTTAAGACGAGTGTGTTTCAATATAGGTTCCACTTTGGAGGAGCCCTGCATGGTGGATCCCACTGAGCCACAGTGAAATCCGTTTGTGAGAATCTGAAGACGGATTCTTAGGAGGCTCATCCAGCTTTTAGTGTTTTGCTTGCTTATTTTCTCACAGATAAGAAAACAGAGTCCAGAGAGGGTGATTCTCCCAAATCCACACAGACAGGTAGGGAATGCAGCCAGACTATGAGCACAAGTCTTCTGTCTCCCGGCCCAGCCCTTTTTTTAAGGTGGTTCATCATTGCTCACAGCAGTGATGGGTATATCTTGGAAAGGCCAAATAAATTCTGACTCAGAACTAAGTTAGGATGCAATTTATAATTTCAGCAAGAATTTCAAATGAAATAATGTGAAAGTAAATTTTGATCTCTCAACTCCCATAAAATTAGGACCAGGGTTGTAGAAATATGGTAGGCAGTTAGACAAACATGGGCAGAGCAAGGACGATGGGCCAGGAACAGAAGGTCAGCAGGGCAGAAAGTCCTAGGTGCCTAGCAAAGGACAATTGTAGGGCAGGACCTCTCCCCCAGGGTGATCTTTCCTCCCCTAGCATATTGCTGTTCATTTGGTTTGGACCCCCTGGCCTTTCCTCCCTAGAGATAACATCTAGGCCTCAGTTGTATTTCAGCTTCAAGCCCAGAAAAGCAGCAAATCAGACAAGCAACCCCACGCCATGGCTGACTTGAGGACCAGCTACATTGAATAATGACCCTCTGCCCTGGCACCGATCAATCAATCAGTGAAGACCTGGACCCTGAAAGAACACACCTGGAAAGCTGCTGAATAGTCTATTAAGATCTTCCCCTGGGACCCCCCCTAAAACTCCACCCTTAAACCCCTTAGGACAGAGGACCCAGAGCACTCTTCCTCCCAAGAGCACAGCGGAGCCTTTCCCTCCCCTGCCCCTCCCCATCTCCCCGGGTGTGTCACCTTTACCTTCACCACTTCTAAGCTCCAAGGGCCCTTCCTTTGCCTGTATAATTTGCTTCCTAAGCCCATTTATTCTATGAATTACTTCTTCCACCTCTGTGATTTTACAAATAAATGTTCTCATAGTTTTGAGTCTTGACTCTGAATTCTTTCCTAGCCAGAACTCAAGTACCAAGTTTGCTGAACCCAGGACCAGTCTGACCCCATCGGTCTAATCCCTGGTGCTGTTTTCTCTGCCCGCCAACAGAATGGAGGTTATTTCTGAATCCATCCTATCAGGCATATGTTGCAGACTACACTTCAGAGAATATTTTACAGAATTGCAGGGGATCAGGACTTTAAGGGAACAACAGATCATAACCAATATGTTTGGGGATTTTGCCTTCCAGAGCAGTCAAAATGGCTGCTGTGGAAGAGACTGTAAATACTTATGAATAGTCATGAGCTCCCTATAATTCCCAGTCTTGCCTGTGACTAGCCATTGAAATGTGAGTGAAAATATTGGCTCTTATGTCTAGGCCTGCATAAAAATGTATCTCTGTGTCTTCCCCAGGCCCTTTCCCTATATTCCTCCCATCCATGTGGTGAGAGCAAAGAATTTCAAGATGGTGAGTAAAATGTTAGAAGGAGCCAAGTAGCAGTCATGGGTTAAGGAAGAGCCCCGTGGGAAACCTGCCCAGCTGCATTGGATGTCAAGTGAAGGTGAACAAAATTTTCATCGTACTTTCCAATTTGGGAGTGTTTGTTATAGCAGCTAGACTAGACATCACTGTCTTTTAAATTTTATTTATTTATTCATTTTACTATGATGGCCTAGGAACTAACATGAGAGAAGTGGCTACAGAGGACATAAAAAATTTTCTTTATCCTATCTAATAATAGAGAAACATGGTAATTAGCCGTACCTCTGCTACCCTTCCCATTGGCTAATCAGGGTGATATGCAAATTAACTGCCAACCAAGATGGCGGCCGGCAGCCAGGCAGCTTGAAGCGAACAGGAGGCTTGCTTGCTTCAGTGATGGAGGAAGCCAACGTTCCCTGCCTGCCGCTGCTGGGCTCTGAGCTGGCAGTTTAAGAAACATTGTTGCAAATACAGAAGCTAAAAAAACCCCAGAAACCTGCTTTCAGCCAGGCGGGCCTCAGAGCTGGAGTTGAAACAGTGTTTCGATTATAGAACCCAAACAAACCAGATACCTGCTTTCAGCAGCCGAGG
>NW_005366679.1:2476779-2478089 GCF_000412655.1 Myotis brandtii | reverse complement strand
GGGGTGGCGCCGCAACCTCCCCATCGACCCTGCCTTGAGTGTGACAGGGGGCGGTGCCCCAACCCCCCAATCGGCCCCACCCTGAGCGTGACTGAGGGCGGCATCGCAACCTCCCGATCCGCCTTGCTCTGTGCATGACAGGCAGCGGCGCCCCAACTCCCCAATCAGCCCTGCTCTGAGCCCGACCAGGGGCTGCACCTAGGGATTGGGCTTGCCCTCTGCCACCCGGGAGTGGGCCTTAGCCAGCAGGTTGTTATCTCCCGAGGGGTCCCAGACTGTGAGAGGGCACAAGTGGGGCTGAGGGACACCCTCCCCACCCCCCCGCCAGTGCACAAATTTTTGTGCACCGGGCCTCTAGTCCTATATAATAAAAGGCTAATGTGCAAATTGACTAAACGGCAGAACAACTGGTTGCTATGACACACACTGATCACCAGGGAGCAAACACTCAACACAGGAGCTGCCCCCTGGTGGTCAGTGTGCTCCCACACTGGGATCGCTGCTCAGCCAGAAGCCAGGCTCACAGCTGGTGAGTGCATTAGCGGTGGTGGGAGCCTTTCCCGCCTCCACAGCAGTGCTAGGGACCCCTTGGGGGACGTCCCCTCCCCCAAGGGGTCCAGAACTGTGAGAGGGTGCCGGCCAGGCTGCGGATCCTCCCCCTGCCCCCGGTGCACAAATGTCATGCACCAGGCCTCTAGTCTGTTATAAAAAGAAAGAGGAGAATGGACATTGGAACACAGCAGTTTCTACTTGACTGACTACATTGGGACCTTGAGCCACATTCAGTATCAGAAGGGAATAGTTTGTCATAGTTTGTTCTATTCTATAGTAAATATCCTTGCAAATGAGATCCATTGACACACCCTGAAATAAAAAATTGATACCTTTATTATCATTTAGCAATAATATCTTTCCCGTTGTTAAGGAACTAAGGCATGGGAAATGCACTTCCCTGTGATTCCTTTCAATGTGCCCTTGTGAGCCTCCACCATATTTACGCTAGGATTTAGGAAGTCCTGGAGGCAAGAGACTAGCCGAAATATTTTCTACTGAGCCATCAGAATGGGTTCCAGCTGTAAACACATAGCACACCCATGCAGGTGCCTCCTAGCTGAGTGCAGCACTGTCTAGGGCTGGGCATGCACAACAGGAGTCTGTTCCTTAGAGTGAAGTGAGGAGCCTCACAGGAAATGGTGTGTCTTAAGGGAAGTGAGGGTTGTGATTCTGCCATTCAAAGTGTTGCCATGAGCTCAAATTTGAGTCCTAGATCAAGGGGTCTGCAATAACAAAGCAAATGAACACTATATATG
>NW_005366679.1:2469986-2476489 GCF_000412655.1 Myotis brandtii | reverse complement strand
ATGCTATATAGCATAATATATTCTACTAGAGGCCTGGTGCATGAATTCATGCACAGGTGGTGTCCCTTGGCCTGGCCGGTGATCGGGGCCAATTGGGGCCATCTCACCCAGTCCCCATTGGGCTGATCGGGGCCGGGAGGTTGGCCAGCTGGGAGGAGAAACCACAGGAGGTTGGTCGGCCAGCCTGATCGGGGCCATCAGGGCCGGCCGGCCAGGGGGAGGGACAATTGGAGGTTGGCTGTGTGAGTGCACTGACCACCAGGGGGCAGATTCTGCATTGAGCTTCTTCCCCCTGGTGGTCAGTGCGCATCATAGCTACCGGCCGGTTGTCTGGTAGTCCAGTCGTAACGGTCGCTTAAGCTTTAATACATATAGATTATATATAGCATATATCATATGTAGCATATATTATGTATATATTTCTTCCTTCCCCTCAATACAAATAAAAATCTTTTCTTTGTATTGAAGAGATATGAGAACACAAAATGTCAATGACGTGGTAGTTGACGCAATGGAAAAATCCTATGCTGGAAAATCGTTGGCAGTAACGAGAGACAGAGCCCTCAGGTTAGGTGACAATGCCCTCAGTGCCTGGCACCAGCACTCAGAGCTGTATCACTGGAGACAGGTAGGTGTGGCTGGCTGTCCCTTTGGTGGGGATTAGCAGCTGTAGCCCCTTTTGTGGGCATTGGAGAATGGCCACTGCATTAGGAATTGGCGTTAATAGAAGTGTGAACATTGAAGCCAGAGAGGAGGAAATTCTTCAATGGTAAAGACTAATGGACTTGGTTCCACTTACATGGAACATGTGTGTGGCCTCCATAGGACCCTGAAGAAATAGTTGGGAGAAAGTTGAGAGGATAGGGAGTTTGTTCCTGCATGATGGATTGGAGGTAAGCCAGAGTGAGGCTGTTCATTTTGCTCTCTATGGAACTCAGTAAGTATTGAATAAGTCCGGGGTAATGTGAATATGGAAAGGTGTTGTACATTTAAAAAATCAGGGAATATTCTTGTTGCTACCAAGGACAGCACGCACTTGCCAGTGCGACTATCTCTTTATTTTTAATGTTTGACCACTGGGGCAATAGGCCTTTTTTTATGGCAGACTCCTGAGGCTGCATACAGAAGTTCCTGAGACATAGCAATTCATTATTCATTAGCTTGTCTAAAGTAAAAATAATACCTTTAAACAATCTTTCAGGAAAATGCATTGTGCCACCTGCAGTAAAATCTCAAGACTGCTTTATGATTAGCATCTCCATGGTCTTGGGTTTCTATTTTCTCAAAGCTCTGCCTAAGCAATTTATATTTTATCTATTTTAATGGATAAAGTCATAAATATTTTCCTGACATATTAGTGCTTATACCAGGAAGGTCCTCTCAGTGGTTAATTAGTTTGCATGCTGAGATGAAAGGTGGGTGATGGGCAAGGCTTGGTAAGTGTCAAATAGCTGACGTCCATAAGATGAATTATGTTTATTTTATAAAGGCCACTGTTTTAGTCTCTGTGTGAGTGAATCAATTATGACTACACATATTTGTTTAGAATAATGACAACTCATACCTAGTTATCCCAAATTGATGTTGTATCCACATATTTCATTATTTAAGAACAGGTAAGTGAAGAATAGTAAATATTTGTGACCAAATTTTATAGTTATATGTTTTTTCTATTAGATGATAATATCTAAGCTTAGCATAATTTTCAAAAATGTAAATAAATATGAAATACTAGAGACCCAGTGCATGAAATTCATGCACTCAGAGGGGTTCCTCAGCCCGGCCTGTGCCCTCTTGCAGTCTGGGAGCCCTTGGGGGATGTCCGACTGACCCAGGGGGTGGGCCTAAGCTGGCAATCGGACATCCTTAGTGCTGTCACAGAAGCAGGAGAGGCTCCCACCACCACCACTGCGCTCGCCACCCATGAGCTCGGCTTCTGCCTGAGCAGTGCTCCCCCTGTGGGATTGCATTGACCACCAGGGGGCAGCTCCTGTGTTGAGCGTCTGCCCCCTGGTGGTCAGTGTGCATCACAACCGGTTGTTCCACTGTTCAGTCGATTTGCATATTAGCCTTTTATTATATAGGATTATATAATGAATTTTTACATATATGGTTTGTTTTCTATAACTGCTATCATAAATTACCACAAACTTAGTGGCTTAAAACACATTTATTATTAATTTTTAAGTATATCTTTTATTGATTTCAGAGAGGAAGGGAGAGGAAGAGAGAGATAGAAACATCGATGATGAGAGAGAATCATTAATCATCTGACTCCTGCATGCCCCACACTGGGGATTGAACCTGCAACCTGGGCATGTGCCCTGACCGGGAATCAAACCGTGACCTTCTGGTTCATAGGTCAATGCTCAACCACTGAGGCAAAACACATTTATTATTTGAGAGTTCTGCAGGGCAGAAATCTGACAGGAGTCTCCTGGGGCCATGGGCAGGGCTGTGTTCCTCCTGGAGGCTCTGGGGCGAGATCTGTTCCTTGTCCTCTGCAGCTCCCAGAGGCTAACTGCACTTCTGTGAGCCACAGCTGGCCAAGTGCTCACCTCACATCACTCTGGCCTCTCTGCCTCTCTCTTCACTGTTAAGAACCCTAATGACTACACTGGGGCCCTCTGGGTAACCCAGGATAATCACCCTCTGTATGTCAGCTGATTAGCAACCCCCATTTGCAACCTTTAATTCCCCTTAGAAATGTGCCCTGATTTCTACAGGTTCTGGAAGTTAGGATGTGAACATATTTTTTTTATGGGGGTGCGGGGGGGAAGGAGAGGGGTAATTATTCTACCTTTTACCTAACTAGGTGACAAAAGTATGTCTACATTTTTATACTTTGCTTCTGAGCAAGCTAAGTTTCAAAGGAGTTAGCTTTTCTAAGGTCTCTGGGCCAATGATATATTTGTGAGCCAAGTAATGGTACTTGCATAAACTATTTTCCCCCAAATTTTAATCATCTCTTTCAGAACTTCAATTTTGTTCTGAGTGTGTTCTACCTTTTGCTCTTTTGATTTTTTAAGAAATTCTCTGCTATTTAAAAGGTTGCATGTTTTGGACCTTTTCTGTTTCATGAGTATCTAGTGAGAAAAATGATTTAAAAGGGATCAAGTAAGTGACTCACCTACAGTAAAATAAAAGACAATATGGTAAATAAAAAAAAGAAAATTCTAGTCTTTTAGCCAAAACTCCTTATGCTTTTAAAAACTCACAGGCTTAATTAGCGTCAAGGAAAAGTCAGAGGTAACGATCAAAGTATTAAACTTCAATGCAGTTGAAAACATAATTTTTTGGCAGCTGATAACAGCATCCTTCCCAGAGAGGTATATGTGATTATGACCATTTCAAAGAGGAGGAAATTGAGGCTTAGAGGAGCCAAATGTTGCATGTAGCCAAGCTTTGACCTTGAGTGTCCCTGAGTCTAGCTGGCTCTCTCTGCATTTGAATTTTTCCATGACACCATGCCCTAGTTTCTCTGCACGAAGGTGTCTTTTGCAATCTCCAAGGAATTTGGTTTGCAAAACATTCCATCTGCCTGTCTTCTGATTTTGAGGAGGCCTTGATCCCAACTCTGATTTTAATCCTGAGACATGAAAATGCAGAGAACTAGTTATTTGCTCTGGGCAGTGATTTCACCATAGGACCGGACTAAGAGTAGACTTCTAAATCCCCAGGAAGAAGACAAATACTATCCTCATCATTCAACTTCTAGTAAATGTGAGCAGTGCACAGGACTTCTATCAAAGTAGAATGATAATGAGTACACTTTGAGAATAGCATAGAATATTTAAATACATAGGAATACTTTTTTCTTGGTACAAAACATGTTGAAGAGCCAACAGTGCATAACGGTCAGCAGTCTCAGGGTGTATACTCCCTTTTCTGTTTTTTCCAGAACTAGTATTGCTCCATAGAGTAATTGTGTAATTTTGAATACGAGATACACTTAGCCAAAATATGTCCTTGCCTCCTTCTCCAATTGTCAAAATCCCATCCATACTCTCAAATGCAACATAAATGTTTCTTTCTCCAGAATGTCTTTGGCATGCTAGGAAACAAAATTTCCCTGACTTCTCAATTTTTTCCCCTGATATCTCTTGGCATATCACACATTCTACTACATTTATTTGTGTGTATTTTTAATGTCTGCCCTATATTAAAAGGTCAGCGATTTTCATTTGTTTTCATTTTCTAATAACCTTCTAATAGGCCCTTTAACGTGTGATATAGTACATCACACATAAAAGGTGCTCGATGTTTCATTGGTGAATATGTGAATGGATGTATTGGACAAGTATAATGCCAATCCCAAGAATATTACTTTACCTTGTTTTTCTTTTCAGCTGTTTTTATTTTTGCTTCTAATATAGTACCTTGAACATAGATGTTTGCTGATACAATTAAAATACTTAATGTTCTTTTAAAAATATCAAAAGCTTATGTAAAGTAATAAAAGTAATTGAAAATATTTTTTGTTCATTTTTCTTTAAAGATATATGTTTTGGGAATGATGACCTACAAATGAGTTGATCTAAAATACTCTTTAGGTAGAGCGCTTTGATGGTAAGTTTATGTAGATTTTGGGCTTCAACATTCGTGGTTTGGTCCCTGGCCTTGTTACTTACTGTGTGAATTTGGATAAATTTGTGAAGTGAAAATTCACCACTTGTAAAATCAGGAGTACTAACATTAGCTCACAGGTTAGTTATATTAAATGGAAAGTCTCTACAAACAGCTAGATTTTATGCCTCACTCAACAAAAATAAGGATGATTTCTTTTCCTTTCCACTCTCTTTTGTTAATAGTTTTTAATTTTCTTAGGTATTAAATCTAACCAAAATGCATAACGTCTTCATTTTGCTCACACAAAATTAAAGTCGACACATAACATTTTAACATGCGCAATGCAATCCACACTGAGATGTTTTGCAAAGCGCTCAAGGAGTATCTAGTATCATGGGTGTTTAGACATCTGTTTCTTCTCCTCTCCCTTCTAGGAACTGTGTTTTTCTTTTGGGAAACTCCCCTTCTCTGACTCTGTAGGGGTTCAAGGATCATCATTTCTATACCCTCCCCCCTTCCTCATGCCCTACCCACAGGGGTAGGCATGTTTCCTAAATGGCCAATCAGGTTTCCTCTAGGGTTTAACAGACTGCAGTTAGAGCAATCCTTCCCCTGGAAAGGAAGCAGAACATCTTCGAGCCTGGGTGTGGTTGACCATCATTTTTTAAAATTTTATATTTTTATTGATTTTAGAGAGGAAGGGAGAAGAGAGATAGAAACATCAATAATGAGAGGATCATTGATCAGTTGCCTCCTGCTCGCCCCCCACTGGGGATCAAACCCACAACCCTGGCATGTGCCCTGACTGGGAATCGAACCATGACCTTCTGGTTCATAGGTCGACACCCAATCACTGAGCCACACTGGACAGGCCTTCATGGCTTTCTTTTGGAGAAAGCCAGTCTGCAACAGTCACGTCGACACATGGAAGGAAGGCCAAATTACTCACACATGCCCAGGTTTGGTAGTGTTGGCTCAACAAAGCCCCTAGTTCTGGCTAAACCAGAAAATGTTTGATTTTCACATTTGCAACCAAAGTCAAATATAAGCACATATAACTAGTGAGTCACCTGGGATTAGCTGTCTCCTTCTGCCTCCTCCCTGTTCAACCTCTAAATTGTAGCACCTGACACCCAGGTAAATCATGGTGCCTACCAGGTGGAACATTCAGGTCTGATCACGGTATAATTTACTGGCTCCTGTTTCACATTATAGGTTGTATCCTTAACCTTAGTCAGGGTTTGACAGATGCTAGGATTTTGTAGGGAGGGAGACCAGGTGGGAGAGTGTGGCCAGATCAGTGAACCCTTCAGCATTTCAGAACACACACACACACACACACACACACACAAATAAACCTCGAGAGTACAAGGCTTTGTTCTCACAGAACCATTTCAAGCACGATCAGCAGAAGGGCCACCAAACTTCCCTGCTCCGTGTTAAGCAGCGTGTTTCAAAGCCACTTCATAAAACTGAGATCTGGCCTGTTGGGGTGTGGGGGAGGGAGAGCTGCTGACCAAACTCCATTGGCTGGATTCTTTATGATACAATACTGAACAGCTTCTTAAATAAATGAACACATCTTAAATTCAATGGAATTATGTTTCAATTTTTTGGTCAATTTCCCCCTCATTTCCCTCCCTTCCATCTTTTCTCCCTTACTACCTCCTTTCTTCCAAACAACATTTTTTAGATGACTTTTAAAATGTAATGTTTCAGCCCTAGCTGGTTTGGCTCAGTATATAGAGTGTCGGCCTGCGGACTGAAGGGTCCTGGGTTCAATTCTGGTCAAAGGCACATGCCCAGGTTGTGGGCTTACTCCTCAGTAGGGGGCGTGCAGGAGGCAGCAGATCAATGATTCTCTCTCATCACTGATGTTTCTATCTCTCTCTCCCTCTTCCTTCCTCTCTGAAATCAATAATAATAATAATAAT
>NW_005366679.1:2468525-2469952 GCF_000412655.1 Myotis brandtii | reverse complement strand
CATATATATATTAAATGTAATGTTTCAGCTTACAGAAATATTTAAAATTCAGGGGGGAAAAGGAACTAAGAATCACCTATATCGCACCACTCAGAGATATTCCCTATTAATTTCCAACTTTTTCTATGCAGCAATATTTTAACATAGTTGACATTCTAATGAATATCCAACATTGCATTCTTTTCATATTTTCTTTGTACAAATGTAAATGTTTGCTGCTATTTAGTTTTTTTCTCCCCCTTTCTTCCATATTATAGACAAAACTGCAATAAACATTTTATCATTACATATTTGATGCTGTATTTCAGGGGACAGGGCATGGATAGCGTGTGTGTTGTGAGATTTTCACCAAGGCGATGATAATCTAGATACTTGATCCCACTTTCATCTCTCTGGATATGGAGGAAACTTTTAGGGTGCATTATAATTTGAGAGGATCAGATCAGAGATGACATCAAGTTCATTTAAAGAGGTAGAATCAGATGTTAACATGAATGATACCTAAAAAAAAATTGTCAGTTTTTGGGTTGAAAGAAAATCCACAAATGTACAAATTAGTCACAATGGCTAGACTTCCTAGTCTTTCTACACTGCACAAGCCGAGAGCCCATCATGTCCTGCAGAGCAATGCTCATTTTTCTGCCAGGCTTCCTTTGCACAACCTGACGGTCTGTTTTGTCAAAGAACAAAATAGAAGCATAGTGGTTTGGGTATGGAGTTGAAAATGACAGTCGTGTTTCTCACTGATTTAGAGGACATGCAAAATGCAAAGGTGTTGGAATTAAGACAACACTGTTAAAAATAGATTAGAATACAATAAACATGTGCCACTTTGACACCAGCCACGGATGGTTCCTCTCTTCAGCTCATCAACCAAAAGTCAAGTACCTCAGTCCAGGGACTGTGCACAAAGACACTTCTGTTTTCTGCCTAAGTTATCTGATTAGGTCTGTGATTCCCTACAGCATTTGGCAAGCTTTTCACTGAACTTTTTAAAAGAAATCAGGACAGAAAACTATGGTATCTTTGGAAGAATGGGTTGGTAAAAACAAGAAAATATTGGTAAAATCCTATCTAATATCTAATAAAAGAGAAACATGGTAATTAACCGTGGCTCTGACATGCTTCCCATTGGCTAATCAGGGCGATATGCAAATTAACTGCCAACCAAGATGGCGGTTAACCGCCAACAAAGATGGCGGTTAATTTGCATACATAGGCGCAATGCTGGGAGGTGAAAGGGGAAGGACGGAAGAAGCCGCCTGCCGCTGCTGGTGATCGGAAACTGAGGAGGCAGCCAAGAGCCAGGGAGCAGGTTTGCCCTGCCCTGTGATCGGAGAACCGGGTGCCTTTGCCCTCCCCGGCCAGGAAGCAGGGGCGGAGCCGGCAATGGGAGCTGGGTGTCCCCTGCCCAGGCCTAACGCCTA
>NW_005366679.1:2467580-2468397 GCF_000412655.1 Myotis brandtii | reverse complement strand
GGGGCAGGGGCGGAACCAGCCATTGCTGGGAGTAGGGCGGAGTGAGCGATGGGGGGAGCTGGGGGTCCCCTGTCCATGCCTAATGCTTCCGCCAGAGGCGGAGCAGGAGATCCTGGGGAGCTGGGGGTCCTCTGCCCAGGCCTAATGCCTTGGTCAGAGGCATTAGGCCTGGGCAGGTGTGGAGCCGGCAATCGTGGGGAGCAGGGGCGAGTCAGCGATGGGGGAAGCTGGGGGTCACCTGTCCATGCCTAATGCTTCCGCCAGAGGCGTTAGGCCTAGGCAGGGGCGGAGCAGAAGATCTTGGGGAGCTGGAGGTCCCCTGCCCAGGCCTAATGCCTCGGTCAGAGGCTTTAAGCCTGGGCATGGGCGGAGCCAGCCATCGCGAGCAGGGGCTGAGTCGGCAATCATAGCGAGCTGGCAGTACCCTGCCCAGGCCTAATACCTAGGCCAGAGGCATTAGGCCTGGGCAGGGGCGGAGCCGGCAATCGCGGGGAGCAGGGGCGGAGTCAGCGATCGTGGGCAGCTGGGGGTCCCCTGCCCAGGCCTAACGCCTCAGTCAGAGGCATTAGGCCTAGGCAGGGGCAGAGCAGGAGATCGCGGGGAGCTAGGGGTCCCCTGCCCAGGGCTAATGCCTTGGCCAGAGGCCTTAGGTCTAGGCATGGGCGGAGCCAGCCATCGCGAACAGGGGTGGAGTCGGCGATCATAGGGAGCTGGGGTCTCCTGCCCAGGCCTAACACCTTGGCCAGAGGTATTAGGTCTGGGTAGGGGCGGAGCCGGCGATGGTGGGAGCTGGGGGTCCTCTGCCCAGGCCTAATGC
>NW_005366679.1:2467041-2467355 GCF_000412655.1 Myotis brandtii | reverse complement strand
GCTTCCCATTGGCTAATCAGGGCGATATGCAAATTAACTGCCAACCAAGATGGCGGTTAACCGCCAACAAAGATGGCGGTTAATTTGCATACATAGGCGCAATGCGGGGAGGCGAAAGGGGAAGGACGGAAGAAGCCGCCTGCCGCTGCTGGTGATCGGAAACCGAGGAGGCAGCCAAGAGCCAGGTAGCAGGTTTGCCCTGCCCTGTGATCGGAGAACCGGGTGCCTTTGCCCGCCCCGGCCAGGAAGCAGGGGCGGAGCCGGCAATGGGAGCTGGGTGTCCCCTGCCCAGGCCTAACGCCTAGGTCAGAGGC
>NW_005366679.1:2454866-2466567 GCF_000412655.1 Myotis brandtii | reverse complement strand
GGGGCAGGGGCGGAACCAGCCATTGCTGGGAGTAGGGCGGAGTGAGCGATGGGGGGAGCTGGGGGTCCCCTGTCCATGCCTAATGCTTCCACCAGAGGTGGAGCAGGAGATCCTGGGGAGCTGGGGGTCCTCTGCCCAGGCCTAATGCCTTGGTCAGAGGCATTAGGCCTGGGCAGGTGTGGAGCCAGCAATCGCGGGGAGCAGGGGCGAGTCAGCGATGGGGGGAGCTGGGGGTCATCTGTCCATGCCTAATGCTTCCGCCAGAGGCGTTAGGCCTAGGCAGGGGCGGAGCAGAACATCGTGGGGAGCTGGAGGTCCCCTGCCCAGGCCTAATGCCTCGGTCAGAGGCTTTAAGCCTGGGCATGGGCAGAGCCAGCCATCGCGAGCAGGGGCTGAGTCGGCAATCATAGCGAGCTGGCGGTACCTTGGCCAGAGGCATTAGGCCTGGGCAGGGGCGGAGCCGGCAATCGCGGGGAGCAGGGGCGGAGTCAGCGATCGTGGGCAGCTGGGGGTCCCCTGCCCAGGCCTAACGCCTCAGTCAGAGGCATTAGGCCTAGGCAGGGGCAGAGCAGGAGATCGCGGGGAGCTAGGGGTCCCCTGCCCAGGGCTAATGCCTTGGCCAGAGGCCTTAGGTCTAGGCATGGGCGGAGCCAGCCATCGCGAACAGGGGTGGAGTCGGCGATCATAGGGAGCTGGGGTCTCCTGCCCAGGCCTAACACCTTGGCCAGAGGTATTAGGTCTGGGTAGGGGCGGAGCCGGCGATGGTGGGAGCTGGGGGTCCTCTGCCCAGGCCTAATGCTTGTGGGCTCGATCCCCAGATTTCTCTCTCATCAGTGATGTCCCTCTCTCCCTTCCTCTCTGAAATCAATAAAACGATGTATATATATTTTAAAAGATGGTGATATGTAAGCATGTTCACAATAGCCCCAACTGGAAACTTCTCAGATGCATGGATGAACTGTAGTATAGTCACACACTAAAGTATCATTCAGCAATGAGAATGAAGGATCCACAAACAAATGCAAAAATATAGGTGAATCTCACAAATGTAATGCTGAGTGAGAGAAGCCAGACACAAAAGAATACATGCTGGTTGATTCTATTTACATAAGAGACAAAAACAGCAAATCTAATGTGTGACATTAGGAGTCAGGGCAGCAGTTGTCCTTGGAGGAGTGAAGTGACGGTTGGGAGAAGGGGTTTCTTGGTGGCTGGTAATGTTTGCTTACTTACAGGGCTGTGTTCAGTTGGAGAAAGTTCACTGAGCTGCACACTAATGCTTTATGAAATGTTTGTATTTAAGTTATATTTCAATAACACTTTTCCAGAAGCAGGAAAAACCAATAAGCAGGAAAAACCCGAAATTCTCAGTTTCATGTTTTGTTAGGAAAAATAAAGATTTTTGGAAGTGTACTCGTTTTGTAAAATATTAATCAAGTAATAAAAAAACTAAAGTCATGAACAGGATAGGAAAAGAATGTTAAAGCCTCAAGAAAGATTGAGCTCCTATCAGAGACTAAACAATCCCCTCCCAGAACTCTAAGCAAGTTAGAAATTTAGAAGCAGGTCTGTTGGAGACGGAGGTACTGAAGCCCCTCTAGTCAAAAATGCACCTTCCAGAGCTAAATGGTGGCCACAACAACCATAGTGAGCAGTGGATTCACAATCTCAATTTATTATCAAAATATTTCCATCAGGTAACAAATCTGAAAGGATAAGGAGATGTGGAGCTACATAGATGCAGGTTTGCCCTTTCATTCCAGCCACCTAATGGACAGGTTGAATTTGGAAAATCCTGCTTGTAAACCACAAGTCTTATGTATCTTTAGAGAACCATCCAATGGCAATGTTTAAGCCAAAGTGTGTACTTAAAGCTTTTCATCAATATGATTGATAAGTTTAAAAAGTCTCAAATGTTCATCTGTACATCGCTTTACAGATCTTGGTTCATAACTATTTATCTCGGTCTGAAACTTCAATAGTCAATGATTACCTATAATAACAATTACTTAGTCATAAATGTAGTCAATAATTAAATATAAAAATTATTTATACACTGCTACAAATTTCTTAAAAAGACCAAGTTTTGACAGAGAGAGAGAGAGAGAGAGAGAGAGAGAGAGAGAGAGAGAACAAGAAATTGCTTAGAAAATTGCAAGAAACCTCAAGAATATCGTTATCAGTCAAAACAGGTACAACAAAACACAGTTTTAGACATTTTAGCCCTAAGTACTTAAAATAAAATGATCTCAGAATGCATAACTGATGACTGGAAAAGTTAGTTTAAAACTACATAAGTCCCAAGGCCCCAATATGTATAAGAATTCTTTGGAAGAGATTTGAAGGAGCATAAATGTTGCAAATATAAATACAAATAAGTACTTAGACAATGTGTTTTTCACTCCCGGGTCACTGATGTGTGTTAGGTGCCAATTGTATTCTTCAACTTTTTCTTTCTTCCTTGGATTAGAAATCCTTCTCTAATAATGGTTAACACTCTTCAAGAGACAACATCACACTGGCAGATCATACGAGAAACAGAAGTGAACGGTAATACTATCTTTAGAGATTAAGCATTATTTACACAGTGAGAAGTGATTGATTTGATAGACAATAGACGCCCTCGTCCCTCCACCCTTTTCCAGAAAAACCTAACTTCATTTTTGTCACGATGCTCTCATCTCTGTTAGGTATCCCTGTGTATAATAACAGTGAGCTCTATGGCCCAGTCTCTTGGATAGAGTTGTCCATTTCTGTGGTGTTGGCGAGTCTAGCCAAGGGCTGCACTGCTTCTTTTGAAGATCACCACACCCGGCATTTCTTTTCTGGATTCATGTATGAATTCTTGGGGCAATGAAAGGCTTCTGCAAACTCAGGGGAGTTCTGCAAAGTCCCAATGATCCTGTGAAACAAATGAAAGTCACCATCAGCATTTGACACTCATGTCCATACCACATGGTAGGGCTATAGCATTTCTCTATTAGGCCAAGTGAGTGAATTTAGAATATAGTTTAAAAAAAGAAAAGAAAAGAAAGAAACTCGTAGAATGAGTTCATTCTTCTCATTAACAGAATTTTTAAATGGAGAGGTTAACAAAGTATAGGAGTTAAGGGCACAGATGTTGAAGACAGACGGTATGGTTTGAATCCTGGTTATGACTTACTTATGTAGCCTCTCTGTGCCTCAGTTTCCTTTTCTGTAAAATGCATATAATAATAGTACTTGGATTTTAAGGTTCTCATGGGGAATTAATTTATAAACATTCTATACACATTTGTAACATAAATGCATAATTCATATTTGGAATTGTAGTTAATATAAGGAGAGTTTGGTCAAAGAATAAAATCATAACTTTTCATGATATCTTGAAAGGGCTCACATGGTAACTTAAATATAAGAGACTTTAAACACATATTAGTTGATTTGATTTAATAGGGAAGGCAACAATTATTATCTATTATTCCAAAAGAACTCCATAAATATCAGAAACTGGATCCAGCCTGAATAACTGGAAAGGGCTGGCAAAATGCCAAGCTCTTCTTATCTCTGATCCTGATGGGCAAAACAGCAGGGTCCACCCTACCATCAGCACCAAGCAGCATCTGAGGGGAGAGACAGGTCAGTACAGTGGTGCAGGGGTGATGTTTTCCCATCAACCCGGAAACCGCTCCTTCCCTTCTCTGCCCACGGAGACCATGGCCACACCCACCTTGGGTTGGAAGGAGGAGAGCAAACTGGAGTCGTGTAAGGCTAGGAGCATATGACCTAAGAGTACCTTTTAATCTACTGAGATCTCCAACACAGATGTATTAACTATGTATAACTATGAGCATGTCTGCCCCCTCTAACCCACTCTCCACTCGACACACAGAGTGATCTTTAAAATATAGATCAAATTCCAGAATTCCCTTACTTAAAACCTTCCAGGTGTTGAAGGAAATTCAACCTCCTCACCATGGTCTCCAACATCCTGATGGCTCCAGCCTACCATCCCTGCCTCCTCGTGGTACATTTCCCTTCCTGTTCCTCATGGGGATGACACGGACCTACTTTCCATTCCTTACAATGGCCAAGCTCCTTCCCTCTCCAGGATTTGCTGCTCCTGCAGAGCCCACTTCCTGGAAAGTTACTCCCCAGTGACTATATGGCTAACTCCTTCTTGGCCTTCCTGCCTCTGCTAACCACACCCCCTCAGAGGCTTTCTTCAAATACTGTCCCTTTTGGATCCCCCTCCCTGTGCTAGCCCTATCACAGAGCTTATCACAATTTACAGTTATTTGTTCTTTACTTCCTGACATACCCACTACACTGTAATCTCTGTGAGGGCAAAATATTATGTCTCCCTTGCTCCTGCTGCACCCCAAAGCCTGGGACACTGCATGCATATGCAGGACTCAGTACACCAGTGATTCCCAAAGTGGGCGCTACCACCCCCTGGTGGGCGCTGCAGCGATGGGGGGAGGGGGGGCGGTGATGGCCACAGGTGCATTTGTTTTAACTTTTTTTGTATTACCTTTCTGACTATATGGCTAACTCCTTCTTGGCCTTCCTGCCTCTGCTAACCACACCCCCTCAGAGGCTTTCTTCAAATACTGTCCCTTTTGGATCCCCCTCCCTGTGCTAGCCCTATCACAGAGCTTATCACAATTTACAGTTATTTGTTCTTTACTTCCTGACATACCCACTACACTGTAATCTCTGTGAGGGCAAAATATTATGTCTCCCTTGCTCCTGCTGCACCCTAAAGCCTGGGACACTGTATGCATATGCAGGACTCAGTCCGCACTGGATGAATGAGCCTGTTGCCTGATCATGGCAGTTACATGCAGGAGTGATAGGGCATTATGAAGAAAAACACTGTTTAGTATTTTTGGTGTTTGCTCGCTATTATAGA
Organism: Myotis brandtii; assembly: GCF_000412655.1. NCBI lineage: Eukaryota > Metazoa > Chordata > Mammalia > Chiroptera > Vespertilionidae > Myotis > Myotis brandtii. Next base: position 2,461,673 of record NW_005366679.1, on the reverse strand, counting down.
CCAACTGGGATGGAAAGAAAGCATTTATTTCCCTATCCCCATTCTAGGAAAGAAAGACCCATATCCCATTTCTCAAAGTCTGACTTCCTAATGTGTCACTCATGACCCTGTCAACTATCTCTCAATCCCCCAACACGACTCCCCTAGCCTTCGGGGAGGATGTAAACTTCAGGGAGGAATCCTCCTGGTACGGGGTTGGGGGTCGAGAAGGGATGGAAGCCAGAGCTGGGGAACTGACATCTATTAGTCCACTTGAGAGAGAGAAGGCTGGCCCACTGCCAGGAGCCTGAGGAGGGGCCAGTCCAGTAACGGTGGGTGGTGAGAATGACAGGATATGCCTCCACTCTGAGCAGGGCCCCGATAGGATGGTGTGTGGCTGTTGGGCGACTTGAACATCAATACTGGTGGCTCCTGTGGCCCTTGCCCATGACCATTGGAAGGAGACAGAGCCACCTGACTTCAGATGGAGCCCTCGGACTGTAAGAGTGTCAGCTGTGAGCACAGCAGGGTGGAGGCTCTTCCCTACTTTCTCGGTTCACGTGATGCCTTGGATTCCTGTATAGCAGTGGTTCCCAAACTTATTTGGCCTACCGCCCCCTTTCCAGAAAAAATATTACTCAGCGCCCCCTGGAAATTAATTTTTTAAAAATTTTAATAGCAATTAAACAGAAAGATATATGTATTAATGTTTCTACCTTTTTCGTAAAATATAGTAAAGAAAGGTGTAAATTAGAAACATTGAAGTTTGAAATTATGAAACTATTTATTGAACTCAGAATAGAAAGGTAATACAAAAAAAGTTAAAACAAATGCACCTGTGGCCATCACCGCCCCCCTGGATCGCTGCAGCGCCCACCAGGGGGCGGTAGCGTCCACTTTGGGAATCACTGCTGTATAGCCCCAGAAAGGAGTACACTGAAAACTACTGAAATTAAATGTCTCACCTCCTGACGTCCAGTGGGAGCTCAGAGCTTGAATTAATTTGATATAAAAGTAACAATAATAAAAGGGTGTCATTCCTTACATCTGAAAGTTCAGAACAAATTCACTTGATACATGGTCAAAAATGATTGTATATGTAGGAATGAAAGGATTTAGACATCAGGGTTTTGTACAGGTCCTTAGTCTACGTTCTAGGCTCATGGAGAGAGCTTTCATTCCTTTACTGCAGGGGTGGGGACCCTTTTTTCTGCCAAGGGCTATTTGGATAATGATAACATCATTCACAGGCCATACAAAATTATCAACTTAAAAATTAGCCCGCTATATTTGATCAAATATTCAATTAACTCACCCCTAATGCCTTGGCAGGGCCAGACCAATGATTTTATGGGCCGTATTCGGCCTGTGGTTCAGACATTCCCCACCCCGGATTTTAATGCAACCCCCTTCCCACTTTAGGAAGCCCTATCTCTGGCTGGGGAACAGTCATCACGGTGGCTAACTGCCCCACAAGCTTCCGGATGAACTGACAGAGAAGCACCCGAGAGTCACTGACTTGAAGAGCAGCTCTTTTTTGTCTTTATTTTATTAAGTATTTTGTCAGTCCTGGCCGGTTTGGCTAAGTCGTTAGAGTATTGGCCCACGGACTGAAGGGTCATGGGTTCGATTCCCCGGTCAAGGGCATGTACTTCGGTTGCAGGTTCAATCCCCAGCCCTATTCGGGGTTCAAGCAGGAGGCAACCAAGCGATGTGTCTCTCTCACATCTCTCTCTCTCTCTCTCTCTCTCTCTCTCTCTCTCTTCCTCCCTCCCACTCTCTCTAAAAAACCAATAAGAAAAAAATCTTCATTCTTCGGGTGAGGATCAATATAAAAAATAAAATAAAAAATAAGTATTATTTTCAGAGGATTGTGTCTTAGATATAATCATATGGGACAAGTACTTGAGTCCAAACCTATGACTTCTTCTACATTTCCCTTAAAACTTTTAAAGCATTAAGGAAATTAAAAAGGAAAGAACCACACTACAAAACAGGAAGGTGTTCACAGAACATCACTAGCAACAAAAGTCAACCCAACGCACACTTAGCTCTTGGCTTCCATTCCATCTCCTCTCTTTCCAGCCAAAGGCTTCACTTAGATAATTTGATTCTGAATAAATTAGGTCAACAACATACCTCAGTTTAATTTACTTTCCTAGGATTCTAGTTACTGCTTGGTTGTTTATAACACCAAATCGTTGGGTGGATGACATAAGTACTCTATTTCAAAAAGTGGATACATTATTAATAAAAAATGAATCCTATCTCTGAGCGTGGGATCACATCGCATTAATATTACATAGACCACTTACATAATTTCATGCTACAAGAAAACTATGTACTTTTTGTTTATAATAACAGAATATAATAAAGGCTTTTATTATTTCTCAAGTGATTTGCTTGAAATGTTTACTTTATTACATAAACTATTTTATTATTCTGCTGCTGTTTATTCTCTTAGCAAATAATCACTTATATTAAAAACATCTATAGATGGAAGGATGGGGAATTGGAAGAAGGTGATCAAAAGGTACAAGCAATTATAGATGTTAGCTGATCCTATTGTGGTAATCATTTCATAATACATGTAAATCAAGCAATCATGCAAGTGCCTAAAATTTATATAGTGATGTATACCACTATGTCCTAATAAAACTGGAAAGCATAAAAACAAAAATAACATCTAAGATATATGGAGTTGAACATCACTTGACCAAGAATGGATTTTGTATCTTACAACTTATCTGACTACTCCTGTCTGCAATTAACTGAATTTTTGAATTAATGAATGAGCTTTTTGCAATTAATGGGTCCACTGACAATTTTTTATTACTTCTTTTAAATGAATGACTTGGCTACAAGATTAACTAGCTTCATTCATGAATAAACTATCCAATCTTTGCCATTAACTAAGATTCATAATTCTTTTAAAGTAGGGTCACATTGATCAGCATGTGTTCCACTATAAATTGGTAAAGAAATAAAGAGATTCCGAGGTAAGGGCTGAAAATTAATCATTACTAATGGGAATTCAACAAGGCTCACTGAAATCCACTGATATTTACAAAATATCAGAAACCAATGCTAGTATTTAAGATAGATGGAGAAAAACTCAGTATTTCAAAGAGGGTTTAGCTTAAGCATGCTAAATCATGGAATCATAAGGAACAAAATAGCCATGGTACTTGAAAATCCTATATAATAAAAGCCTAATATGCTAAGTGTCCGGTCATCAGGTCGTTCATTCAACCAATCAAAGCGTAATATGCAAATGATATGCTCAGACCGCTCAACCGCTCTCTGTGATGTGTACTGACCACCAGGGGGCAGACAGTTGACTGGTTGACCAGTTGCTATGACGTGCACTGACCACCAGGGAGCAGATGCTCCGACCGGTAGGTTAGCTTGTATACCAGGGAGCAGATGCTCCGACTGGTAGGTTAGCTTGCATCTGGGGTCTGGCTGATCAGGACTGAATGAGATGGGCTGGACACTCCCTGGAGCCCTCCCACAGTCCTGCCTCAGCTGGCCAACCTCCCGCATCCCTCCCCAGCCCCAATCATGCACTGGTGGGGTCCCTTGGCCTGCTTGCACCCTCTCACAATCCAGGACCCCTCGGGGGATGTCGGAGAGCCAGTTTCATCCCGATCCTGCAGGCCAGGCAGAGGGACCCCATTGGTATATGAATTTGTGCACCGGGCCTCTAGTGTCTGCATAAAACCCTAGAAAGGATATTCTTTCAAAAGAATTCGAAAGTTGTGGAAAATATTTCTTGCTTTATTAGTTGAGTTTGTTCTCTGAAGTTTTTTTTTTTTTCTGACTAGAAAAATATCAAGCAATCTAAGCATCTAAATTAGCACCATTACTATTTAGGTAGAATACAACACAGGTATAATTTGGTCTATTTTGACTTGCTTTGAAAATATTACCATATCTTCTATATTATGTAGGAATATTCCATCTAATAACTTTATAAACACATTTACAGCTTATGTAGTAAATATTATCATAACAACCATTCCCTGAAGTGACTGAAAGAAGTCATTAAATTGCAAATTCTAGAATATCAAGGGGAAATGTTTTGTTTTAAATACGAATAGTTTAGAAGCTCATTTAAAAGTACATAAGACTTTAGTTAGAAAGAATAGAACAAGTATAGCTTAGACCTAACAAATTATTTTATAGATTTAGCTCTATATCAAGTATAATTCACCTTTTTGTTTTTCATACTGCGACTGTGTAAGCATAAGAGTAAAAAACCTCCTATATTTCAAACATTTCTACATAAACCACTGTACACAATCTTTCAATAGCAACTCCATGTCTCTTAGTTTTCAAAGTTCTTTAAAAAATATGTTTTACTTTGTACAGCCAGGAAGCAGCCTGTTTCCAAAACTAAATGTAACCTCAACCTTTTGCCAAGGAAATCCCTTTACCTCCAGAGAAAATAATTTCCTTGATAAAAGGTTGGCATTCCATTTACCCTTTAAAAAACAAGAACACATACTTCTCTTATTATGAATGAAAAATAGTCACAGAGACATCTTTTGGGTCAGAAAAAAGAAAATGAAAGTTGCAAGTAATTTTACGTATTTATACTAAATACATATTTTTACAAATACAAAATTCTACAGCTAATTATATTAAAACTATTTTCAGTTTATAATTGGTGGTAGAAAAGTTACATATTTACCTACATGTCACTTAACCAGGAATCAGTGATTAACATGTTGAATTATCCAGACATAAGAAATGAACAACAGAAAGTACTTGACTGTCAGGAAACGTGGAATGTTGCAAAGTCCATATGCTTTATTCACAGAAATTCTTATTCTGCTCATACCTTTCTTATTTAAAACCAATCCTAGTACCAGTCTTCAAACACAAATATGAAGTAGGCACTTCAGAAACATTAACATTAATCCTCCTAGCAACTCTCATAATTTAATCCTCATTTTATATATCAAGAAATTGAGACCCAGAGGTGAAGTAACAGTTTGTAAATGGCAGAGACATGGTTGGAATTTAAGTGTTTCTTACTTCAAAGCTTACATTCACCTTTTAGCATACAAGGTAAAGGATGTTTTCGGAGCTAATCAGAATGGGGGAATGGGATGGCCAAAAGCAGGCAATGGAGTAACAGGAAAGAGAATTAGGGAAGAAACAAACAGAAAAACACTAGTAAAGAGCCAAAATGAAAATTCGAAAAGCATCACCATTAGTGGCTTTAGTGTAGGAATAAATAGCTCCCCATACACTAGCTTTGGAGGACTTCACTAAACTAATAAACAGTGAAACCATAACTATTAGTCATAACAATAGTCTGTGTCATCAAGAAAAAACACACACAGTTTTGTTCAGGATGTTGTGTTAATAAGGCAGGAAGGTAGAAAATATATTTTAAACAGAGAAGTTTTTAACCCAGTGGTTAAGATAAAAATGTTAATACTCAAGAGACAAAATTGAGCTATCAAATAATTAATTTGCAGTCCCCTTTCTTTAAGGACCCCAGATGTAACAGGTATTACAATAATGTTACTTAAATTTACTTAGGTTTTTATGGATATACTAGAGGCCCAGTGCACGGATTCGTGCACCAGTGGGGTCCCTCGGCCTGGCCTGCAGGGATCAGGCCAAAACTGGCTCTCTGAGAGAAACTGGGTCCTGGATTGCGAGAGAGTGCAGGCCAGGCCAAGGGACCCCACGGGTGCAGGATTGGGGCTGGGAAGGGACCGCGGGAGGGCTCCAGGTCATGTCTGGCCCATCATGCCCAGTCCCGACTGGCCAGATCCCAGATGCAAGCTAACCTACCGGTCTAAGCATCTGCCCCCTGGTGGTCAGTGCATGTCATAGCTACCGGTCGAACAGTTGCTTAGGCTTTTATATAGTATACTAGAGGCCTGGTGCACGAAATTCATGCACTGGAGGTGGGGTGTCCCTCAGCCCTGCACACTTTCCAATCTGGTACCCCTTGGGGGATATCTGACTGCCGGTTTAGGCCCGATTCCACAGGATCCGGCCTAAACCGACAGTTGGACATCCCTCATCCTTAGCATTGCCATGGAGGCGGGAGAGGCTCCCACCACTGCTGCTGTGCTCGCCAGCTGTGAGTCTGGCTTCTGGCTGAGCGGCTCTCCCCCTGTGGGAGCACACTGACCAGCAGAGGGCAGCTCCTGCGTTGAGTGTCTGCCCCCTGGTGGTCAGTGCACAGCATAGTGGCCGGTCATTCCACCATTCAGTCATTTACGTATTAACCTTTCATTATATAGGATATGCTGTAGATGGGGCCCCTTCGAACCATAAGAAATGCAAAAAATTCACTGTTAACGCATTCTGGAATTGTCCCCACTTAAAATCAAATTGACCTCCCTGCTGTGGGGCATGTGCTGAACCTTGGGAACCACTGTGCTTGACACTTTTCCTCTCTGAGCTTCATTTCTGCATATGCATTTACCATGGGAATTGTAATCCCTTCTCCGCCTACCTCACTGGGTTGTCATGAGGAGGTTCTGAGCTAATAAACCTAGAAATATTTCATCAAGTAAGTGATGTCTAAACGGGAAGGGATTGTTATTTTTAAGCCCACGGGTACCCTCGCAGGTAGCAGGTGCTGATTAGGGGAGGAGGGCATGATTGTTTCCTGGGACTGTAGATATGGAAGCTTTGCAGAGGGTTCCACAGGCCTCAGAGGGGCGGGCTCTGGCCAGGGGCCCTGTAGCAGTGGTCGTCCCTGGAGGCGCTGGCTAGGGGGAGGGGAGAGTGCTAGGGGGGCGCTAGGGGGGTGGCAAGGCTGAAGGGGGAGTAACTGTCAAACCTCCCCACTTG
>NW_005366679.1:2366442-2454578 GCF_000412655.1 Myotis brandtii | reverse complement strand
GGGGGTGGCAGGGGAAGAGATTGGGAGTCGGAGATACAGGCTGCAGCTACCCCCAAGGCTGGGACTTCTCCCTGTCTGGTCAGCCTCCGGGGGTGTGGGGGCTGGGGTAGGGTGTCCATGCAGGGGGATTGGAAGAGCTCCCTGTGGCTGCTTCCTCTTCCTTCTTTGCAGTCTGGGCTCCTGTCAAGCACTCTCCTCAAACCCCTGGGAACTTGGTTCAGGCTGCCCTGCCCCTCCATGGCTCCCTGCAGCCCCTGCCCCACTCGGCTCTCCAGGCCGCCCTCTTGTCAGGAGGCTGCCAGGATGCCCTGCTGTGGGGCCACCAGGGAGTATGCGCTAAGCCTTAGCTAAGCCCCCGGCCCTGCGTGCTTGGGCTGGCGGGCCCCCCTCTTTGCTCTTCACTCGCTACGCCGGCCTTCGCTCACTGCTCCTGCCCAGGGCCAGCCGGCTTCGCTCCGTCGCTTGGCGCCTACATATGCAAATTAACCTCCATCTTTGTTGGTGGTTAACTGCCATCTTTCTTGGCAGTTTATTTGCATATCGCCCTGATTAGCCAATGGGAAGCTAAAAGTTACTTGGATAAAACATAATGTCAATTGATCCAGTGACTTTTGTTGCTGGTTACCTAAAAAGCAGTTTATTTGAATATTTTAGCAAGACTAAATTTAGCTTGGATTATACACAAAACGAACATACAATAAACAGTTGTTGAGTGAATGAATTTTGAAAGAAATGTTAAGGCAAATATAAATGCTGCTGCTGCTGCTAATGATCATACTAGAACAACACGAGTTTTTAAATGTGGTATTTTATTGTTTTATATTTGGATAGGGTCTTTCCCTAGGAGTGAATGATATGGGCACTGTGCTCATGTTTATTTAGGAAGTGCTTTTGAAATTCAGCCCATTAGTTCCCTTTTGTTTTCAGACTCTGTTTCCCAATCACCCTACAAAATTTTAAATTTACTTTTCAGATAGTCTTGCCTGAGAAAAGTTGTTGCTGATCAGAAGGGTTGAAGTCCCTGTGGAGCGGGTAGCATTAGATATTTAGTCCTAAAACAGCTAGATAGGGATCTAGGCTTTAACATTCAAATGCTGGTTAGAGTGATTCTCTTTCAATCCAATGTTCTCAAAGATTTTCTGATTTGAGAAGGGTTTTAGATATCTTCTAACTCATTCTTCCACCATGCAGGGCATTTTAATCCATCATCCTTGACAGGTTGTTCTCGGACCTCTGCTTCAAGGTACTCTCTCCTGGAGCTTTGGAGATAACTTTATTCCATGACGTACAAGCTCTAATTACTGGAAAGTTTCCCTTTATGCTGAACGAAAATCTTTCTTTGGCATAGCTACTCATGGGTCCTAAGCCTAAACCTTTTACAGCCGTTTAGAAATGTCTTGTGCTACCTTTAAATAGAGCCACTGTTCTGAGGTGACATCTTTATTGGAATTCATCAAGCACTGAACCTAGGTCACGTATATTCTGAGGAAGAGAGCAGTGAAGGCTATGCTTGTGTAAACATGACATTTACCTGATCTGCTCTGTTGATCCTATCTGTAACCCTCAAAAGAGAAGAAAACAACAACACTGGATTTCCAAATTTTACAGAGTCAGAATTAGAAAAGGCCAATTCCCAAACTCAGAACTAATGGAGCCAATATTAGAGCACCTTGGCTGCTGTTCAAATCCACATACCTGAAATTGCCTGGACTGTGGACATCTGTTTTAATGGAGTTGACTGCATACTCTGGCCTGTAGGTCCCACACCACACCTAGGATAGGAATATAAGAAGGAAATGTTGTGCTTAAGTTTAATCAAGGATACTAGTTACTTGTTTGGGCAGGCTGAGAAAAAAGCAAACTTCCTACTGCAAAAATTAAATTGGAATTCTGCATTCCTCAACCATTTACTCTTTAAATACTGTTCAATGATAGGCAACCAGGAGCATAGGCAACCAGGAGCATAATTATCATTGATATACTCTGACAGTCTGTTATACACAATAAAATTTCGTCAAGTCAAACGATCTGCCACAATTGATTAAATCAAGAAAACTCAGCATGCATTATTTAACTTACTATAAAATTATAACTCAAAATGATTTTCATATCTATCAATCAAGAATGGTAGCATACCTGAGCAAAGTTCAAAAAGAAGAGTTGTTTGTGATTTAGGTCAAGTCCAGGAAGTAATTTTTCTTCGCCATTCTTTTTAACATAATTTTGATAGGCCTAGGCAGTTAGTGAAACAGAAACATGATGTTTAGCATTTACAAATTTATATATAAATCTATGCAAAAGACCATGTAACAGGTAATTAACTTTTTGTATCAGAATCATCATTATATACTTAGATATGGCAACCTACAACTATTTCATGGATTAGAAAGAAAACTAGAATTCATTTACAAATGCTTTGAAAAAACAGGATAATGATTAACAAATGAGAAGAGTTCAGCACACATCAAATGACCAACAAATGTCAGTTATCAATGGATGACTTAAATAAGCAATGAAAAGCTTATGTAAATGTTGTTCTACTGATAGATGGATAAGTCCAGCTAGTTGGAAGAATGAATTGCCAAGAGAGTCTGTAATTGCTATATTTAGCTTAGTTACTACTCTTAGCAAAATATACTCATAGCAGACTTTGTTTGGGTGATTCTTGCCAAAAGTTAAGGGATTCTCTTAAGATCCATTAGAGGCCTAATATCCTATGACTCTAAAAATAAGAATGAGCAATTATTTTGGCTCCTTGAAGACAAGACAAAACAAAGTGAACTTCAGTTACATTAGGAAAAAGGAATTTAGGTTATTTGAATGTCAAAAAGTGATCTCAAGTCAAGAGGATTTATGGACACTTGAAAAATGTAGTGTTCTTCTACTTAAATATACTTTAAGAAAGGAATTGACAACTACATTTTTGAGATGAGTCATTTCCAATTTATTACAAAGGAAAGTGACCAATTAGATAAGCAGAAAATATATTTCATTTCTTTCTATTTGCCATTATCATAGATTTATTGAGTCTCTACTAAGTAAAAATGCTGGGTAAATGGGGAATACTCGAGACTGCTCTTTCTTAGGGAGTTCACAATCTAGTAGGGGACAGAGCATTAGACATTATAATTTTGTGCATAATAAAATATTTGCACAAATTTATTTTGCTGCATTATAATTCTGTACTTATTCTAGATGGGCATCTCCATGGAAGTACCATCAGCCCAGACTTTGACTGGATTTTTAAATCAGTGATTCTTAATCTGGCAGTATATAAGAATAACTACAGGAGTATTAAGAGGCAAGATGGAGTGACAGGGATGGGGTAAACAGACTTTGACTGGATTTTTAAATCAGTGATTCTTAATCTAGCAGTATATAAGAATAACTACAGGAGTATTAAGAGTACCGATGCCTTCCTCTTCCAGGCAAGATGGAGTGACAGGGACGGGGTAAACCACACTCCCACTAAAACAACCAAATGATGGAAAAAACATATTAAACAATGGCTTGCATTACACTGGACACTGGGAAAAGGGGGAGTAATCTCTCTGAGATGGTGAACAAATAAGATGAGCCCTGTGATCGCCCCAGCTTATTGCCTTCAGTGTTTCCAGGCTACAACATAGAGAAAGGAAAACCCATCAGAGTCCAAGGGACTCCTAGAGTTGAGGACAAAAAGTTCAGGGATACCAAGGACAGGGCACTGAAGAAGAGAACACTGCATGGATAGAGGATCTCAAGCGATCAGATGGCCCTTTCGAATATTCACCTGAGTATGTGGGTATGCATGTGAGCAAACTACTCAATGCTAGTGAAGGAACCATGGCCAAGGATTAGAGATAAAAACGTCTGGTGTGCACACCTAACAAAAATGAAAGACCTCAAGATTCACACAGTAGGGTCTTGCCTCAGCAGTGAAGAATAATCGTCTTTAGACCGAGCAATTCCCTAGTCCCACTTAACAAGTTATAGAACCAAGACCCAACAGGACCACCAGACCATTTCTGAGGAATTTAACTGGGTCTTAGAATAAAGCTAAAAAATATAGGAAAGCAAAAATATTCAGCTCTCAAAGATGTAAAATGCCCAATGTCTTGCATCCAGTAAAAGAAAAACTACCAAGCATTCAAAGCAGCAGCAATTTACCATCTCCCAGGACTTGACGGGGATTCGTCCTTTAGGAAACTTTGCTGTCAGTGTAATCTCCCAAGTCTCACACTCTGATAATCCATCCATATTCACTGTCAAGTCACAGGCCCCACTGTCCTCTCTCCCACATAGTTCTGATGCTTCCTCTTCTTTCCTGATCCAACTACTGAGCCTCTCCTGCATGGATAGAGGATCTCAAGCGATCAGATGGCCCTTTCGAATATTCACCTGAGTATGTGGGTATGCATGTGAGCAAACTACTCAATGCTAGTGAAGGAACCATGGCCAAGGATTAGAGATAAAAACGTCTGGTATGCACACCTAACAAAAATGAAAGACCTCAAGATTCACCCAGTAGGGTCTTGCCTCAGCAGTGGAGAATAATCGTCTTTAGACCGAGCAATTCCCTAGTCCCACTTAACAAGTTATAGAACCAAGACCCAACAGGAACACCAGACCATTTCTGAGGAATTTCCGAGCAATTCCCTAGTCCCACTTAACAAGTTATAGAACCAAGACCCAACAGGACCACCAGACCATTTCTGAGGAATTTAACTGGGTCTTAGAATAAAGCTAAAAAATATAGGAAAGCAAAAATATTCAGCTCTCAAAGATGTAAAATGCCCAATGTCTTGCATCCAGTAAAAGAAAAACTACCAAGCATTCAAAGCAGCAGCAATTTACCATCTCCCAGGACTTGACGGGGATTCGTCCTTTAGGAAACTTTGCTGTCAGTGTAATCTCCCAAGTCTCACACTCTGATAATCCATCCATATTCACTGTCAAGTCACAGGCCCCACTGTCCTCTCTCCCACATAGTTCTGATGCTTCCTCTTCTTTCCTGATCCAACTACTGAGCCTCTCCTCCTCTTCCTTAACCCACAGTTCATTTATAAATGAACTGTGGTTTATGTTGAACAAATAACCTTACATCCTCATCCACTCCATGGAACATTCGATTCACCTTATCATGGGGACACCTTGTCAAGTAGACTTTGCTCCTTCTCCCACACCTGGGCTACCTCAGGGTTGGAAGAAACACTCAACATTACCCTCGCTCCTCATTGTTGCTTTCAAGACCAGTATTCCTCCACTCTTTGTGCAAATCCCTGCTTTTTCTTGTGCATCCTCCTTCAATCCTTGTTTAAATGACCAAGTAATGATATCATTTAGGGAGGGTTCACAGCTTTATCTTTAGCACTGAGAATAGTGCCAAACACAGAGTAAAGCCCTCATTGAGTATTTGTTGAATGCATGAGTTAATGGAAGGCTAAATGAGAATCTAAGGAACTCTTTGTGATAAACTTCTCTGGCCATAGTAGTTTGGATGACTAAAAGGCCACATGCTGAAACCGTATCACTTAGTCCTTCAGGGTATCATTGTAAATGAACTGTGGTTTATGCTGATTATAGTTCCTCAACACTTCTTCACTTGTTGTGAAACTGAAGGTCCTGTTTGGTACATGGATCAATGATTCTGAAATAATTCTTTTTATGAGGCCTCTTTTGTCATAAATTTATTTCAGAGATTATTTCTTAGAGAAAGGTTACCTCCTCTGTGGACTTGCCTATCTCCTTATTTCTGTTGATATAATGCTCCATGTTTCTTCTTCTCAGCTTCGTGTGTTCAGCTCAATTGCAACTGCATTGCCCCTGCTGGTTAGCATATTTACCATCCCCTTTCTCCTTACATTTTCCATTTTAATCTTTTGTTGCTTACATTATGTGTCTTTTGCAAAAGGCTTTGAATGAGTGAGTGAACGAATGAATATGATAAATATACACTCCAACCACTAAAATGGGAAAAATATTATTACTCACTCTGTATGCTTGGCCAATACCTCCATTATCAGCAATGTTTTCTCCCAGGGTATTAATTCCATTGATCTGTTAAAAACAAAAAATAAGACCCTTAACTACATTCTGATTGTTAAAAAGCATCAGTAATTCACTTAAGATTTGATATATCTAAAACTTTTCAAGAGAATGCTGATGACATACATGCTGTCCACCTGCTAGGTCCCAGGAGAAGTTTCCGTACTGGTACACCATGCATTCGGATTGGTCTTTGAAATTATTTGCAGACTGTTGTGTCCACCAATCAACAAGGTCTCCATCCTTGTTAAAATTTCTGCCTAGAATATATTTATTCAAGTACAATGAGAATTCATTACATCAAAAATTACAATAAGATATTTTTCATTCTAAGTGCCAGAACTGAAATACCACTGTGTGAGAGGACATTAAATTGAACACATAATGAGAGGAACTGTTATTCTTTCTCATTCAGAGTTGATGACATCTGGACTGCCAGGATTTTGTTTGCTGATGTGCCTTAGTATTAATTCAGATAGTTCACCGACCTGGCTCTTAAGATCTCAGCTGAGGCTGCCAGATAAACATTTCTGAAACAATGCCTTATATCTGTTAGATGGTTTCTACTGAAACCATGCCTGTTTCATTTGGTATTTTGAGATTTTTAAAAGGTCAATATTTTCATTCTGGCATTCATTTCATACCTCAAACTCTCGTAACATATGGTGGACTCAGTTTCCCTCTACTTCAAGTACAAAGCAAAAGTCACCTTTCCTCCTGGAGCTTTCCTGCTAACCCTAAATACATCGATCTTTTCCTTTTGTGAGGTATATTTATCGATGTCATTTGATTTGACACTGAGTTTTATTATCATCTTTTTAATAGTCATCCATGATGTAGTAAGAAAATGGCTATGAAGACAAACTAGCTGAACTCACATCCTCATTCCACTAATTTCTAGCTTTGTGACTTTAAGTGAGTCTTTTATGTGTCTCTATTTTTTCCCCATTAATAAATGGAAATAGTATTAGTATCTACCTGTGAAGACTACTGTATAGCTCATTGAGTTAATAGACATTTAGTGAGTCCTTTTCAAAATTGTGCCCTTCACATCTCCTTTTCTTTCTCTGGATCTCTAAAGGTCTAGTTAAGGTGTAATTATTTTCTCTTTATTGTTCTCTTTCTATTTTCTTTCTCCTTGCAAACTGATATTTGGCATAGCTTCAACTATCACCTCTTTACATATCTCCTGACTTTACTACTTTTCTTTTCAGTTTCACTGAAACTCTAAATCTATTTTGCCAATCAAAAAACCATTTTGCATTATGTAAATATTTAAGTGCCCACTGTTTGCAAGGCCTAAACTAGGTAGTAGGTTAAGATGAAAGAAAAAAAAAGAAGTCACACATCACAAGCAGTTTAAGACTCTTAGGCTTACGGGCACCTTAACGTTTAATTTTTTATATCTCATTTTAAGATGTGGACCTTGCCCTCTGGAAGTCTGGAGAACTAAGACATAAAAACTCATAAAATAAGACTAAATTTATCATCAGTGTTTTCTCAATGTGAATATTTGCTTTATTCCGTCAGGGCTTACCTCACTACTAGAAATTTCTGATCTTCTTAAGCAACAATTTGAAAGGAACACTAACAGTGTGGTGATTATTAAGCCAGTGATACATGGATGAATGTTATTTTTGTATTGCTAAATTATAATAGCTCTTAATCAGGTTTCTGAGGCTATATCTCTGCCAAAGGAATGTCAAGTGTACTTTACCACTGTCATCGAAGCCGTGGGTAATTTCATGTCCTATGACCATGCCGATGCCCCCGTAGTTCAACGATTTAGACTGCTGGGCGCTGAAGAAGGGGGGCTGCAGGATGCCAGCCGGGAAGACTACAAGGAAAGAAGATGGTTAAGGATTACTTGTGGCTTTATTTTGGGATTGCAGGCCTGGAGTTGGCTTCTTGCCTGCTTAACTGTTTTCTAGTATGTCCCGTTTCATTTAATTACATACAAAAATCTTTTGTGATAGAAACACATGCAAGCCTTTTATTATTAAACTGATAAGAACAGATACTACACTTGATCTTAGCCAAAAGGCCGAGAAGCGATAAGCCTTTTATTATTGATGATAACAAAGAGTTCATCCCAGAGTGACACCATTAATCTGTGATTTAGAACCATAATCTACTTGACAGTCTTAGTAAGATTGTTTTCTGCCAAAAGGAGTTTAGAGCAAGGGGTAATTATCATCTTCAATCAGAAGCTCTTTTCCCCACTGTAAATATTTGGGGGAAATAGTTACTTAATATCACAAGTATTATTTTTAATGTTAGCTCTAACATTTTACCCAACTTTAATGGCTTACTAAATAAATAGAGCCTCTCAATGGAAGGTATCTCAAATCGCATACCTGTATTTTACTTTCATCAAGAAATCTATGACTGTATATTTCCTTTATGATTGTTGTTCTTTTTCTTTACTGGCCCACCTCTTACCCCCCAACACCTCAACTATTAGCCCTTGGAGAGCAGAGATTTATGTGTGTTTTTGAGTTGAGCTTTTTTCAGTTCACGATCTCCAGCACTTAAAACAAGAATAGTGCCTGGAACATTCTAGGTGCTTAGAAAAGGTGTTAAACAAATTAATAGCCTTCTATATATATAAAAGCCTAAGTGACCATTACGACCGGTCAACCAGTCGCTATGACGTGCAATGACCACCAGGGGGCAGACACTTAATGCAGGAGCTGCCCCCTGGTGGTCAGTGCGCTCCCACAGCCAACCTCCAGCGGCTGGCCAACCTCCCTCGGTCCCTCCCCTCGGCTGGCCAGCCCTGATGGCCCCAATGGGGACTGGGTGGGACTGGGGGAGATGACCCTGATCAGCCCCAATCTCACCGGCCAGGCCAAGGGACCCCACCCATGCACAAATTCGTGCAGCAGGCCTCCAGTAATAAATAAGTGAATAAATAAATTTACTACGGTGTCCTAAAGACTTTAGTAAATAACAATTTTATGGGTCTACTCTGACATCTACATTAACTTGTTAACTTTCTACAGTTAGATGTCTTATTGTTTAAATTTCATGTGTCAAACATCAAACTCCTCATTTTCCCCTGTAAGCCATCACTCTTTTGACTTTATTATTTCTATTCATGGCATTTGAGGGGTCTCAAGTCACCTAAAGTGAACATTTTCTGCTTATCTCAGATGCCTCCTTTCTTTAACAAAGTCGTACGCAGTCTACTTAGTAAAAGAATGGATCATAAAAAATAAAAAATAAAAAAGAATGGATCATGCAGCCCAGCTGGGTATGGCTCAGCAGATGATCATCAACCCAGGAACCAAGAGGTCACTGATTCGATTCCCAGTTAGGGCATATGTCCAGGTTGCAAGCTCGATCCCTAGTAGGGGATGTGCTGGAGGCAGCCAATCGATGATTCTCTCTCATCGTTGATGTTTCTATCTCTCTCTTCCTCTCCCTTCCTCTCTGAAATCAATAAAAAAGAAAAGAAAAGAATGGATCATCCACCTCCCTTCTAGAAGCGGCTCTTCTGTTTTTCGCCTCCTATCAGCCTTACCCACACCATCCTCGTTCACAGTCTCATTCCTTGCCTTAGAATTTCCTTGCCTTAGAATTAATTTCCTAATTGCTCCTACCACTTCCTATCTCACCCACCTATAATGTATCCTAAATCTAATCTATCCTGCAGCAGATTGAAGTGCAACTTGACTCATTACCACTTCCCTGCTAAAAAAACTTGAACGGCTTACAACTCTCTAAGGAAACACCCGCCTCCCTCATGCAACTCCCTTTAGTTCACAGTGCTCATAATTTAGTAACTTTATTTTTCATGTTTGAAAACTCTAGTATCCACTGAATAACTGAAACATTATGTTCTGGAACAAAAAATATCATTAGTATAATATCTATTTGCTTGCAAAGCCACGGGCCATCGCTATGTGGGATACCAGGAGCATATAAGAAGTGCCCTGACCTTAAAAAATTTAATATCTAGTCAACACCAAGTAGCAAATATTGGGGTGGATATAACATAGGTTTGCATGTGTTTCAGGGCTAAAAATTAGATATTTACAGAGACTTTTAAAATACACTGGGCAATCTAAGTGCTCCCCAGACATCTAAAAAAAAATCTGTAAAGTTGCTATAGCATTCAAAATGACCAAATAACAACAACAAAAATACTTTTGTCCTTGGTGAATTTTGATGAAAGTTATACCTCATATGTGGCTGCCTAAGCTATCAACAGTGCCAAGAAATAACTTTTAGCTTAAAGTATAAAAATTATGTGTGGTACTTTATTAACTGAAAGTGAACATTATCTCCCACACTATGTACTCTGATTAAAATCCACCCATTATATAAATGCTCTTATGAAACGTGCTAGCAAGACTAAATGTTATCTGTAAAGATCCTGCTGCTTTAATTATACCCTAATATGCCATTCTTCAGGCGAGTGATAAGATTTTTATGGCTCCTATTAAATACTAGTCTTCAAGTTCAGCTTTGCAAAGATGATTTCTCCTTTTTCTCTGTCAGCTAAACCTCTATGATGAGGCTTTTTGCCATTAGCCTTATCACTCTTACTAGGAGACTTCACAACTCTTCATAATAACCAACTGCTTAGTTGTGCATATTTTATGGATGTCAACAAGCTAGTTAATTAAATAAGTCATTAGTCCATGAAACAAAAGACTAGGCTTCTCCCTGCTCCCTCCCCCTCACTTCCCTGGTTCACGTTTTTAAGGCTGCAAACAATTCAATTTTACAATCTTTGATATAAAGTTCATGATTATAATTAGGTAACATCAATTTTTGGTATAAAAATTAAATTCTTTTTATATCAAATATTTGGAAATATTTACTCTTAATTTTCAAGTCTGAAAATAAGACTCCTAAGAATGAATGAGACAACTTTAGAAAACTTTCTTATCTCAAGATAGTCATGGACCATCCAGGCTGGACAAACTAAATATAAATAATCTACAGATTTCCTAAAGTTTAAAAAAATTTTGGATGTTAATGAAAAAGGAGAATGCAGCAGAAGAAGTAAGTATTCCCTTCTGATGTGATCATTTCCTTGGATGAGATTTTAAGGTTTAATAAGATGATTGAATAATGCCTAGAACTTATAGGGAAATATTTGACAGCAGGAAAGGTTTCCAGAGCTCCATGGAGCAAATATACAAGGAATAGAAACCAGTGAGTGAATTAAATACTTTCAGTGTACTTTGCTGCCATGGAAGATGACTATTTTTTAGTTGATGTGAATTGGTGGGGTGCATAAAAATTGGAATGTAGCCTACATGTATAAATTATGACAAAAGGTAGCAACTGAAAAAGGAGAAATTATTACAATGAATAACTCCCTGTATGATAGGAAAACATGCTATTTTTTTAACCATAACATAACAAAAACAATCCCATGCGATATTGTATGCAATTTAATTGGGGTATTTGTGTGAAGGTGGAAGGGTCATCTATGACACACATGTTATTTTATACCAATTCTAATTCTATAATGCACATGATACCAAATCCATGAAGACAATGTTGCAAACATTATATATTTGTGTATGTATACACACACACACACACACACACACACACACACACACACACTTTTATCAAGAAGTAAGAGGGAGATCAGGACCTTCAATTATTTTTAGTTAAGACAATCCTCACTTTGAAGATTTCAATGAATTGTCAAAAGAGAAAACGTTTCATATCAAAGATTTCTCCTCTCAAATGACACTTTCCCTTTCTCTGAACTGCTATTATTAGCAGACAAGCGTATGAAAAGAAGTTAACAATTTTTTTAAATTTGGTATTTCCTTCGGATGAATTTATCTTAAGAATCTTAAAAAATGTCTTTCTTATATATTAAGAATGGGTATTGCAGCCAATTCTTGGTTATTCAGAGGTTAATGGTCTACTTTGTGAAATGTTAGGCCACTTTTACCCTCATTTTCTTTTAGCTGTGTGCTTGTTTGGTTTGAGGGCATTAAATACAAAATGGGAACATTCCCAAGTCTTCTCTGATAAGAGAATCTTTGACGTGGAGCAATTTTGAGCCAGCTCCATAAATATGGGGTAACTCAGAGCCAAACAAGGATCTGTCTGGGCGTGACCTATGTGGACCTGCTCTAGAGGAGAGCTGAAGACCAGCGAGGTCTTATGGAGGGTCTGACTGGCTCTTCTCGTTGGCCTGGCTCAGCACTAGGTCTGAGAGGATCCAGGGCCCTTCCTGAGTTGGATTAAAATGAAGCTATATCCCTTAGTCTGCCCTAACACAGAACCAAAATCCAGGCTGCCTTACTTTGCCTTGGGATTCCATTAAAGGTTATTTATCCCATTTAAGTCCAAGTCTAGAATGAACTAGATGTTACACTGACAGAATTACTGAGCATCAAAAAGAGGTCTTCATGCCCGGCTGGCATGGCTCAGTGGTTGAGCATTGGCCTATGAACCAGGAGGTCACGGGTCATTCCCATTTAGGGCACATGCCTGGGCTGTGGGGTCCATCCCCAGAGTGGGGTGTGCAGGAGGCAGGCAGTTGAGCATTGGCCTATGAACCAGGAGGTCACGGTTCATTCCCATTCAGGGCACATGCCTGGGCTGTGGGGTCCATCCTGAGTGGGGTGTGCAGGAGGCAGGCAATCAATGATTCTATCTCATCATTGATGTTTCTCTCACTCTCTCTCTCTCCTTTCCTCTCTGAAATCAATAAAATATATAGTTTTTTAAAAAAAGAGGACTTCAAAGTAAAGACTCTTTAGCAATAAAAGCACTTCTAAGAAAAGGTTTCAGTGGTTTCTAGGACCACATTACAAAGGATAAACAGGTTCCGAGTTGATCATTAAACAGGCTCTGGTCTGAGTTTAGGTAATCATTCCACTAGCTGGGATGTGTATGAGCCCAGAAAAGACTTTGAGCTAATTGATTTTAACGTGGTGCACATGCCTTACTTATTATCTACATGTTATATAAAAACAAACTTTTCTGATTATCCATCATTTGCATGTCACATACCAAAGTAAATTCCAGCTGGGTTAAAGATTAACTCAAAAAATAAAAACCATAAAAAATACAAAAGAAAATGCCGATAACTTCTTAATTAGAAATAAACCATTTACCTAAAAATGAGAGTATTGCTTTAAAAAACTACTTAATATGATTTGTACTGATTTAAAATTTGCAACTATCATGAAAAGAGATACATAAATAAATTTACTTTCAGAGTATATTCAATAAATCAGTAACTCGGCTCAGCTATACTTTTATGGGTAGTATTACAAACTAGTCATGCAATTCACTACAGGTTGAAAACAATAAAGGAATAATAAAGCATTATTTAGGAATAGATCTTACCTATTTGATTTCTGCCTGAAGAATAAAATGCATTGACTACAGCTGGTCCGCTTATCCACCTATGGAAAACATGATGAGACGTTATAAATGACACTGCATTGTCTGATTCAATCTACTCAACACAATAAAAGGATTGTTACTATTCCCAGATGAATGTTCACTTTCTGCTTGAAATATGATCAACAAATTAAAATTAGCTCACTGGGTGAGAAAGCTCATTTGAAAGTATTTCTACTTGAAAAATCAGAATATATCCAGGTCTGCAATCTGTTATTTCATTTGCATGAAATCTATCTCTTCAGGAATTGCAATGGATTAAAGTTATATTGAAATGAATTTAACTTTATGTTCCCGATACCAGGTAACTATGGCCAACAATTTTGGAGCAGTTGACAATACATGAAGAGATAATATGCCTCCGATTATTGCTGTTTAAAGTTATTTTTTAAAAAGAGACATTCCAGCTAACTGAGCAAAGGTTTATTTTTGTATGATGACTATAAAATGAAATCCAGGTGGTTCTTAAATAGATTTGTCTATCTGTGTATAGCATGACTTAGGCTCTGAAGAGAATCTACAGCTCTTATAAAATACAACATCTCAATTCAGAAGACTCTAGTTTAGTTGATGAAGGGGGTGGGTGACTGGATAAAGGTGAAGGAAATAGCTAATGAATATATATGCATACCCCATGGACACGGACAATAATTTGGTAAAGGCCTAGGAAAGGGGAGTTGGGGGAGAGTGGAGGTGGGCAAAGGGAGGGAGGAAGGAGGGACTCCTATACTAATGTCAACATTAAAAATTAAAAAAAAGAGAGACTGAATTAGAAAATGGAAAAAAATAGCTCTCAGACAGTAATTCAAGGATAATGTTAAGCTAAAGGATAGATACCAATGTTCCCTTGTCTTTCTATACATACGTTACAAAGACTGCATATCAATAATCATAATCAAGTACTTTTGTGCGCCTGGAGCATTATTTCCATCTTAATAGGATAGATACCAATGTTCCCTTGTCTTTCTATACATATGTTACAAAGACTGCATATCATCATAATCAAGTACTTTTGTGCGCCTGGAGTATTATTTCCATCTTAACAGACTAATTAGTTAAATATATATGCCTAATAATAGACTAGTATACATCCTTATGTACTAATTGAAAAATGGACACTGATTAACTTCAGATTAATCTCTTAAATATCAGCACACATGCAAACACTTAGAACAACTTCATTGCAGTTATTCCACTTTCTGGGCAACAATTAGTGTAGCAATTATTATCCTACTCATGCAAGGAGCTTACAGTAATTAGTACAATGAGGTTAAATCAGAACTGTTTCCAGACCCTGCTTTGTGAGGTGAGCAGTACAAAGTCAGCTGCCCAAGTCAGCATTTTAGCTACAATTTCTCTAACTATGGTGGGAGGTCAGATGTGAGTCCCATTTTGCTCTCTTAAAAATAACTGTGGGAGGGCCAGATATAACAAGTGTCTGATAAATTCTAATTAAGTATGGGTTTTATCTCCAATAACATGACTAAGATATTTATATGAAGGATTTGGGATTTTTAAAAATCCAGATAATGTTTCTGTGAATTTTTCCTTAGGAAGAAAATAAGTTTGAAGATGGAGAGTGTGGGAGGAGGGATGGTTGATCAATGTGTTCCTTCTTTAGTTTGACGGTGTTGTTTTAAACAGAGAAAAACAATTTTCAAACAGGATGCTGTCTGTGACTGACATATCAGTCCTCCCTAATTTAATTGCAGCTGAGTCATCAATACTTTAATTTCTTGAAGGTTGATGATTACAGTCATATAATCTTATTTATTTTAATTAAACTCTTCTTGCTTCCCACATGATCTGTGGTGACTCACCACAAAAACATGTATTTGTAAACACAGGGAGGCCAGACTAAAACCAAGAGATCAGAAACTATATAACACAAGTAGATTTTGTTTGTGTGACCAAAAAATATTATGAAAGAAAATATTAAAGAAAATATTTATATGAATAAAAATCATGATCAGGAAAAGTGACGGATTAGGTCTATCATATATATACGTCACACAGTTATCATGACTTAGGTTCAAATATGATTCTAAGTTGTATGAAAAATGTGCTTTCTTGTGGTGACTTTAGAACAGTATCTCTGACGTGTCCTCAACACTTTGATAGCAACTATGTCAGTAGGTTTTATGCAAAAACAGCTTATACTTAGTTTGTTATAAAAGTTAACATGTTTCCAGGTCTCAGCTGTTTTAAGGTTCAGTTACTCAATTATACACTTCCGATGTAATGATAGTGTACTCTGCAAGGGCTTTTATGGGTAATCGCAAGTAATAAGCAAATTATTTGGTTCTGGATTCAGGCACAATGCTAATCTTGAAATACAAAAGGTGCCAACCCAAACATTTAAAAAAAATAATTACATTACAGAGGAAAGGAACTAGACATATGAAACTAATATTTTAGACAGCAACAGATCTCAAAAGTAGGACATAGATGAACGAAGTTTATATTACCCATGTCATGTTTATTGCTTTTGTAAAAATAAATGTCGTACCTTTTGTTTGGTGCTTTCCTGCTCTTCTGTTACATTACTGTGAAAGGCTTAAGATTGCATTTTGATTAATGTTTGTAACTTTCCAGCAGGGAGGTTTTTGCATATTAAAATGTCCACTGTGAATTATACCTTCAAGAAAATAGGTTGCTTTTTATGAGCACAGAATGCTCAAATAAAATCAGAATTATGGCGGTTAGTTTCAGAGAGCACTAGTGTTTGGCATTTGCCTTTCCTTCCTTGAGATCTTTCTCAGTGTGCCCTCCAATTACCTCTGGGCTAATTTACCCAGATTCATTTGCCCAGGACGTACTGTCCCTGGGAATGATCAGAACTGGAAGTACTCTGATTCGATCACTACATCTTAAATGAATGAAGATAACAGCTACAGACTCAATGTCTAAGATTTGTGGTCAAGAAGCTAAATTAACAGTGAAAGGATTAAGAAGCACAAGTTGGCAGTTACAAAATAGTCAGGGGGATGTCAAGTACAGCATAGGGAATATAGTCGATAGTGTTGTAATAACTACGTATGGTGCCAGGTGGGTACTGGAAATATCGGGGGAATCTATAAAGTGTATGATTGCCTAACCACCATGCTATACATGCTATACATAATAATACTGAATGCAAACTGTAATTAAAAAATAAAATTTAGCCTGGCTGGTGTGGCTTGGTGGTTCAATTCCCGGTCAAGGCACATGCCTGCATTGCAGACTCGATCCCCGGTGGTGGGCATGCAGGAGGCAGCCAATCCATGATGATTCTCTCTCATTGATGTTTCTATCTCTCTATCCTTCTCCCTTCCTCTCTCTCTAAAAATCAATAAAAATATTTAAAATAAAATAAAATTTTTCTAAAAGAAAAACACAGTGCTAAAACAAATTTTTTTCAAATTAAGTGGTGATGTACCAAAACTAGACGTTCTTTTGATTTGGATGTAGCCTCCAAGTTTTGGGAGACACTTCCATTCATGAAAGACAGACAAATTCGCCCCTGAAGAACAGGACAGAAAAGAGGAAATGTGCAGCAGAAGAGAAAACCAGATGGTGGTGATTCTTGCCCTAAAATAATGGATAGAGCAGGCTACCTGACGGTAGGTCAGACACCAGCAGCCTCTTGGGCAGGTATCAAGCCTGAGACAGGAGTCAAATATCACCCTGTTCTTTGGTTTCTCTTCCTGCCTCCTGGGTCTGGGTGTGTAGGAGCAAAGATGTGTGTGGTATGGTACAAAGCACAGTGTGAGAAAACAAGAAATAAGAAAATTTTACTTTTAACTTCTGAGCCATAGTTTTGTCCGGTAAACTTGTTCTTTGGGGCTTTCAATGATGGAACAAAGAAGAGCCACTATATGCAGCGCGGCCCTCCAAGCTGAGCTAACGATGGGGATGGGAAATATAACAGAAAGACTCAAGAGGGGGACCAGGTGTTCTTTCCCAGCTCTCATTACCCTGAAGAATCTAAGTGGTGATAAAACGTAAGTACACAAACATTTTTACAGCAGGGAAGAAAAGCAGAAGTCGACAGCCTGATCCTATAGCTTTTCAGATATAATAAACCCACTGGATTGTGAAAGCACTCGGAATAAAACTTCTCCTTCACCCACTCATGTGTGACTTTAAAACTTAAAGCAACCAAATGGTTAATGAATGTCCCTTTCCCTGAAGTGTTCGATTTCTCAGCATCTCATGAGTAAGTCCTGTGAAATCATCAATAAAATGCAGTGGTTTTCTCTGTCTTCCTCACGTACTCCTGGAAAGGAGAATTCTCATTTGTAATCTCAATGACCACTGTAATTCTTTACATTTATCAATATTATCTCATCAAGACTTCAGAGGTTTCCATGTACCTTCATTTATCTTCAAACCACCCATATAAGATAAATGACATGTCCAATTTTCACATGTAGAAACTAAGGCACAGTTTGGTTATCAAATTCTTTGTCCTAATATTTACAAACTAAAAGAAACATAAACTAAGGAGAAAAAGGACCCTATCATCTTCCAATCTAATCCCCCTCTCTAAGTTTTTTATCTAAATAATACACAGAGCCTAGCAAAGGCAATCGAGTGAAGGGAAAATGGGTTGTAGCCTTTGGTTTTTCAATTGGTCCCCAAAGAACAGGTCTGAAAGCCACATTCTACCTAGCAACTGTTGTTAAGTGGAACAAATTTTCTCGGAGACATGTAGCCAAGCATTCCTGAGAATTGTGGAGGAAAGTAAGATGTAAAATAGGATGAGATTGGAAGAAGTATATAAACATCCAAGGACTTCAAAGTACCCAACTAAACAGAATCCTTCAAAGAGGAAGGAGTTAAATCTCTTTATTTTATTTTGGAGTTAGACCTCTTACTTGCTCTATCTCTATCTTAAACTTCCAGGGCAGTGGTACCTCAATAAAGACTGATTGTGAAAAAAAAAAATAAATAAATAAAAATAAATAACACACAAAATTTCATTAAAATGATGAATGTCAATTTCTTGCCAACCTCTAAAATGAAAGCGCTTATTTTTAAATTGCTTCTGTAGGGGAGGAAAAATTTTTCCTCTACCTTTCTAGGCACTTTTGGCTAATCTAATAATTAATATAAGGCAGATTGATATAAAAAAAACAAATTTAATTATGTATGTACAAGAGCCTCACATAGACATAAGAAGCCCAAAGAGTCAGGACAACCCCAGATGAGCAGAAGGGCTTACGGGTCTAGGGCTTCAAAGGGAAGGAAGTCAGTTCACTGTACAAGAGCCTCACATAGACATAAGAAGCCCAAAGAATCAGGACAACCCCAGATGAGCAGAAGGGCTTAGGGGTCTAGGGCTTCAAAGGGAAGGAAGTCAGTTCACGGGAAGATGGGAAGAGCAAATGTTTGGTAAACAAATGTTTGCCATGCCACCCAGAGACAGTCTCTGCTGATCTCCCACACCTACCTCACAGGCTTTGTAGTTGTCTCTAGTATTAGCCTTCATCAAAGTTTTTTTAGGCAGTTAAGGGGGAGATGAAAAGCTTTATCCGAGGGACTTTGAGGCTTTGTCTTCAGCTCAAAATAATCAACACACTCATGGGTGGGCGGGAATGGGGAGCTTGTTCTGACTCCCTTCACTTCACAGGGCTCCCTCTTATCTTAATAAGTTTTAGGATGCTGGCTTCTACATCACCCTGAAGCCCCACCTTGAACAGACAATAACAGCTACTATTTAATGAGCATCAATGTTATGTGGAGGGCACATTACACAACACAGAACACAATGACCCTACAAGGCAAGAGTAGATATTATCCTAGTTTTTAAAGGAATCATTGAGGCTTAGCGGTATTATGTAGGTTGTCTAAATTCATACAGCTAGTAAGTATCAAAGCAGAAATCTTAACTCAGGCCTGCCTACTCCCTCCACCCCTCAGCCCCTACCATCCCCACCACCACAGCTCCCTGATTCCATAACACAAATTCTTCCCACTATTCTATAAGGTGCAATTTTTTACCCAAAGGCAAAAGCACCGTAGGACCAAAGAGCCTCATTAAACTGTTTATTGTTGTTGCATAAGAGTTGTTAACATAACTGAAGTATTCTGCATGAATCATCTTACTGTCTGAGTGGTGAGAGCCAGAGCTCCTATTCAGACATTAAAGTGGGAGAATCCACTTCTCTTTCAACAAAAGGCAATAAAAATCACTACTCTTGATTTTCTTCCTAGAAGTCATCAGTTGGTTATGTGTGGTCCTAAGTTTCACAACAAGCACAATCGTTTTAGTCTTTAATAAGTTTATATGTATGTACATGCACATATGCGTGCACCCCCATGTGTGTGATATGCCAAATATAGAGAAATTCCAGATTTGGAAGTTATGGGTCAATGCATCATTTCTGTCAGAATTTTCTTTTGGTGACTTTTTCTCCTGATTTAGAATAATCTTGGGATCTTTTATAAAAGAATTGAAACCTATTACATCTCATATAAGACTTAGTAATGATACAGCAGCATTTTAAGTTTATTGTCTATCTAGCTCATTAGCTGGTAACCCCATGAAGGCAGGGAGGTTTCAGGCTTTGTTCTTTTTTAAAATTGTGTTAAGAACACCAACATGAGATCTATCCTCTTAGCATATTTAACTGTACAACACATTATTGTTGACTGTAGGTACAATGTGTACAAAAGATTTCTAGAACTTATTCATCTTGCTTAACTGAAACTTTATGCCTGATGATTAATAACATCCCAAGCCCAGCCCCTTGGTACCATTCTTTGATTTTATGAACTTGACTATCTTAGATACTTCGTATAAGTGGAATCATACAGTATGTTTTTTCTATCTGGTTTATTTCACTTAGCATAATGTCCTCAGGCTCATCCATATCATTGCATATGATACAATTTTCTTCTTTCTAAAGGCTGATTAGTATGTATATACCACATTTTATCTATCCATTAAATGTCGATGGAAACAGATTACTTCCACATCTTAGCTATTGTGAATGGTGCTGCAATGAAAGTCGGAATGTAGTATCTCTTTGAGATCCTGATTTCAAGTCTTTTGGATATGTGCCTAGAAGTGAGATTTCTGAGTTATACGGTAGTTCTGTCTCTAATTTTTTTTTTAGGAATTTTCATACTGTTTTCCATGGTGGCTGTTCTGTTTTACATTCCCATAAATGGTATAAGGGTTCTAATTTCTCCACATCCTGGCCAACTCTTTCTCTCTCTCTCTCTCTCTCTCTCTCTATCTCTCTCTCTCTCTCTCAATTTCTGTCTCTTGACAATACCATCTTGCCAGAGTGATGCAATATTTCATTATGGTTCTGATTGCATTTCCCTGACGACTAGCGATGCTGAGCATCTTTTCATGTACCTGGTGGCCATTTGTATGTCTTCTTTGGAGAAATGCCTGTTCAAGTCCTTAGTCCATTTTTAAATTGGGTCATTAGGAATTTTTTTGTTTGTTTGTTTTGTTTTTTGTTACAGAGTTGTAGAAACTTCTTATATATTTGGGAGATTAACCACTTATTGTTGGGGTGCACACAAGACTTGGTTGGAAAGTTTGTAAGGAGGATATTCTGATAAAAGGGAAGTGTGTGGAAGGCTGCCTGCCCTGTTTATCAGAATTTCAACTTAGGGGAGACTTAGGGGAGTGTCAAAGGCAGTGCCCCTAATTATTCCTTAACCTTTCCAAACAAGTCCGTGCATGTGCAGACCCCCGGGTGTTTACTGGAATCCTTATGCTTAATCCCTGGATGCCCTTGCCTAGAGGATAATGTAAGCACATGTGTCCTCCCAAGATTACTCACCCAATTGATTGTATCTAAAGATAAAAATTCCAATAAAAGGAGGCAGGCAATCGAGGCTGCTCTGGCCACTAGAGCCAGAAGCCCCTTGCTCCTCTCTTTCACAGTCAATTGTGTCTGAGTAATCTATTCATCTGTCGTTCAGGGGCTGCTGGTCAGCCCCGACAACTTATCACATATATGATTTGCAAATATTTTCTCCCATTCCATCAGTTGCCTAAGCACATGTGTCCTCCCAAGATTACTCACCCAATTGATTGTATCTAAAGATAAAAATTCCAATAAAAGGAGGCAGGCAATTGAGGCTGCTCTGGCCACTAGAGCCAGAAGCCCCTTAGTCCTCTCTTTCACAGTCAAATTGTGTCTGAGTAATCTATTCATCCGTCGTTCAGGGGCTGCTGGTCAGCCCCGACAACTTATCACATATATGATTTGC
Source organism: Myotis brandtii (assembly GCF_000412655.1). Lineage (NCBI taxonomy): Eukaryota > Metazoa > Chordata > Mammalia > Chiroptera > Vespertilionidae > Myotis > Myotis brandtii. Next base: position 2,432,936 of record NW_005366679.1, on the reverse strand, counting down.
AAATATTTTCTCCCATTCCATCAGTTGCCTTTTTATCCTGGTGACCATTTTCTTTGCTGTGCAGAAGCTTTTTAATTTGATGTAGTCCTCTTGGTTTATTTCATGTTTTGTTCTTAATTGTATTTCTAGGGGTTAGAACAGGTTGGAAGTATGATAGGTGCTCGATACAGATTTGGGTCTAAGCATATTGATGGAACCTCCAGGCCCCAAGAGAAATGACCCTTCTCATCCTGGGACCATGGGAGGGGAAGGCACAGGCTGTGGTGAGGCGGTGCTGCTCTGTGAGCTGCAGGGAATAATGGCAACTGGAAGGAAGCCTTGTGCCATCTGGATACCACCCTCTCAAGAGGGCACACTGGCATGAAAGTTCCAGAATTCTTTTGCAAAGTTCTCCCAGTTTAACACTTCAACCTTTCAACTATTTATCTTCCCTCCCTACTTCTCCTTCCTCATCCAAAAACAAAATAAAACAAAACAAAACAAAACCCTCTTTTGGTGCTAATTAAAAAGACAGAAATATTTTTAGTGATAAAATGTGTTTTGTTTATAATCCCTAAACACACTGGAAAAGTGCAAAGTCGGTTGGTTTAATGGAAGTATAAAAGATAACAACTTAAATTTTTTATCGATTATAATGTGTGCAAAACATGAGCATACCATGGCAGATACTATCATGAGGAGTTAGAGTGATTTGTCCAAGTTTAGTCTAACTACCTGTTATCCCATCTTTCTCACTGAGTAGTACTTTTTTTTTTTAAATCTTCACTCGAATAATTTTTCCATTGATTTTTTAGAGAGAGTGTAAGAGAGGGAAAGACAGAAAGAAACATCGATGTGAGAAAAACACATCGATTGGTTGCCTCCTGCACAAGCCCTGACCAGGACCCGGGCTGGAGAGGAGCCTGTAACTGAGGTACGTGCCCTTGACCATAACTCAAAGCTGTAATCCTTGGTCCACAGACCCATGCTCTAACCACTGAGAAAAACTGGCCAGGGCCACCCTGGGTATGTTTTTATTTTAAAGCCAAAGCCACTATAAAATATTTGTGTTTTTCCTATATTTTTCACAAATATCAGAAACAATAATTCTGCGCATGGGCCACGAAGTTTCGATCGCACTGTACATGTGTGCCCGCATGTGGTATTTTGTGGAAGAGCCACACTCAAGGGGCCAAAGAACCGCATGTGGCTCGCGAGCCGCGGTTTGCTGACCACGGGGCTAGGGCATCACTGAGTAGTACTTGATGAGCCAAATCCTTTTCACAAATCTTCCCCATAAATCTATACTCATGGAGATTCATTTGTGCCCCAAGTCTCCAACCTGCACATCCACCTGGATAGGTCCTATTAATGCCCCACCTCTGTGCCATCACATTGACCCATGTAAGCCCTGCACAACTGCTTTTCTTTTAATAATCAAGTTCACTGGCACTGGACTTACTTAGAAAGAAAGTGATTCTAGAAACATCAGCGAAGGGGAAATCAGAAGGGATATTTTAGAAAGAGGTGAGGTACTTCCCTAGCTTTCCAGAGTATGTTCACCCAGCCGGTCACGGCTCGATTCCTGGTCAGGGCACATGCCTGGGGTTGTAGACGTGCAGGAGGCAGCCGATCAATGATTCTCTACCATCATTTATGTTTCTATCTCTCACTCTCTCTTCCTCTGTGAAATCAATAAAAAAATATGTATTTTTAAAAAAGAATATGCTCTTCTCTTCTTGGCTCACTTGATACAGAGACGCCAAGGAAGAAAACATCCTCTCCTCTCAAAGCTTGGCAGTCAGGGCCCTGGAACTGTAATGCTTGAGAGAGCCTAAGGGATCTCCTGCAGTCTGAACCAACCTGTTCCTCTTATAAATAAGGAAACTGCATGGCTTTTGAAAGGCCACAGGAAATAACAGGCAGAACTGGGACACAAGAGTGTTTAAATAAGGAAACTGCATGGCTTTTGAAAGGCCACAGGTAATAACAGGCAGAACTGGGACACAAGAGTGTTACTCACTCAAGCAGTGGCTAAACTAGAGTGTCACTTCACAGGGAGCCAACCTCCCTGCCATTTTTGCTGGTGCTGCCCTTTCAGAAAGAGCCCATGGAGCCCCCGATGCTGGGCTGTCTGCCACAGGAGTACCACTTATTTCAGGGGCTTCCCACCATCCAATCAGAAAAAACAGCAGGCGTGAAGCAACGAAGGGGAAGGCAGAACAGAACTGCGCATTTCTGTTTCGTTTTGCTTGTAGTGCGTCCTCTATCCACCTCAATATTAAGTTAAATGCTGACATGTTTCCAGGGAATGTTTTACTAATAAGATTTCATTGTGATTTTTAAAAAGTGCTGCCCTAGCACTTTGTTTCCTTATAATCCCGCCTTTCCTCAGATTTAGTTGTTTAGCCTCTAGAGCAGTGGTTCTCAACCTGTGGGTCGCGACCCCTTTGGCGGTCGAACCTTTCACAGGGGTCGCCTAAGACCATCCTGCATATCAGATATTTACATTACGATTCATAACAGTAGCAACATTACAGTTATGAAGTAGCAATGAAAATAATTTTATGGTTGGGTCACAACATGAGGAACTGTATTTAAAGGGCCAGAAGGTTGAGAACCACTGCTCTAGAGCGAAGAGTGCAGTGCTTCGCATACATTGTAGCTGCTCAATAAAACGTTTATGCTGTCGATGTCAGTGTTTTTATTTTCATGTACCACAGCAGGAAAGGTTCAGCAATGAAATAAGTCTTTGCAGTTTGTAAAAAGTAACTCCACAGCTCAATCGTCGTGACTTACAAACACTGGCAGTACCTGTCCCAATTATATTATAGAATGTTTTGGCCCGAGAAACGAACAAAATAGCATCAGACCTAAAAACAAGAGTAGAAATTCATTTTGTTCTGCTATGTCTTTTGCTCATTAGAAGTTTGTGTTTGCTCTACGGACTGCAAGAAAATAATCATGTTACTGGCGCTACATCATGTTAGACATAGTCATGCTCTGCATAACGTTTCGGTCAATGCCACCATATATATACGATGGTGGTCCCATAAGATTCTTGTAAAGCTGAAAAATTCCTATTGCCTAGAGACATCGTAGCCTGGTAATGTCATACCACTGCACATGACTCACATGTTTGTGGTAATGCTGGTACAAACAAGCCTACTGCGTTGCCAGTTGTATAAAAATATAGCACATACGACCATGTCTAGTACATAATACTTGAAAATGATAATGAACGAATATGTTACTGGTTTACATATTTACTGTCCTACACTTTTATTGTTATTTTAGAGTGTAGTCTTTCTACTCAGGAAAAATAAAAGTTTGAGTAACAGTATGCTGCATCACACAGGCAGCAGCCCTCACACCTTTCATGTTTATTGTACCTCTTGATTGCATCATTTCCTCTTGTGCTTGATTTAATCTCATGTTGTTTTCTACAGTAACATGCTGTACTTAAAAAGAACCAGTATAGTAAGTACTCACTTAATCTCACCCATAGCTTCTTGGAATTGAAGTGAAATGACGTATAATGAAACCAACTTTACTGTAGGTTAATTGATACAAAGAAGAGTTAAAAGTTCCTATTTAAGCCCTAGCTGGCTTGGCTCGGTGGATAGAGTGTTAGCCTGCGGACTGAAGAGTCCCAGGTTTGATTCCAGCCAAGGGCACATGCCTGGGTTGTGGGCTCGATCCCCAGTGGGGTTGTACAGGAGGCAGCCCACCAGTGATACTCATCATTGACGTTTCTATCTCTCATTCTCCCTTCCTCTCTGAAATCAATAAAGAAATATATATATATACATATAGTTCCTATTTAAGCATTTCATCAACATTATAATGGAATAACATTGAATAAACGACATTATTCAAGAACCTACTGTACCTGGGTCCCCACCCACAGGCAAGTACATCAAAAATCTAGGGAGGCAGGGTTGGGTATCGGTGCTATTTCTAACGCTCCCCAGATGACTCTCATGTGCAGTCAAGAATTTTGAACCCTTGTACTCAGTATGCAGGCATTAGATAGGGAAGGAAGACCAGCTGGCCAGGCCTGGCAGAGAAGAGCTAAGAAGTCATATGCACTTGTGATTGACTATCAGAAGCTCATGGAGAACATCCACAAAGCACTACTGAGCGATGCATGCTACTCACCAAACATTCATTAAAATATTATATACAAGTTTGACTTTTGACTACCTATCATAAAGAGAAGAGAACTTAGAGAAAATCAATCCATATGATGAAAGGGAATGAAAAGAGCAAACTATATTACAAAGTGATTCTGGAACTGGGTCTACATCAACTTCAAAAGAAAACATCAGTGATATTTCAACAACTATTTTTTAAAATGGTAAATAAATCTTCTTGTGTCACATGGTGCAAGTTATAGTAGCTACTTTCAGAAAGAGTATTTGACAATAATTTACACGGTGCTAACATTTACTGAATGTAAGTATATATATTTTAAAGAAATGAAAATATTCAGACTTGTCAGAAACCTCTCAGATTTTAACCCACAGAGTATTCTTTTTGATGACTTTGTGTGGGTTTCTAGAGAAACAACTTGATAATCTATTACAACACCAACTGTACGGTATGTAACCATTTTCCTTCCTCTTTGCCAGCTGGGATGCCAAACTTTCTCTGACATTTGCAGCCCCGATGTTAGCCCCAGATAAGACAACCTTTGCTTCAGTACAAACCCAGGGGTCAGCAAAAGAAACCAGTCTCTCTTTCAGAATACCTGAAGAGTTCAAAATGTTGTGTAAGAATTGAAATGTATTAGCATTTCCATTTAGGACTGTTGTCTAGCCCTCCTGGTGGTACAGTTTATTTATTACATCATGTCTTTCCTACTGTCAGGGTCAGGGAAGGCCACCCCAAAATATCGTACAATAGCATATTGATAATTTTGAATTAAAGTTACTTGACAAGCAGTCAATGCAAGAAGGGCACACGGAATCTCCCTTCTCTCCTTGAATGCAGGAAATAAATCTCCTCTATGAAAATTCTTCTTGCTACAGTAGACTGAGACACACTTATCCTTAGAGCTAAGGAATTCAGGGCTACATGGCTTGTTAATTCTTTATTAATTCATTAATTCTGTATAAACAAAACTTGTTATTTCTTTACTAATTTACTATTGAAGCCCAAACTTTGGTTAGATTCTTCACTAAGGAATACACAAACCTAAGTTTCTTTGTCCTGTCTAATGTATTGTTTCTTTGTTTAAAAGGCATAAAGAGCTGGCTGGTTCATAATTTCTCAGAGTATCATTTATAACCTCCCACATGCACATATTAAATTACTTTTCCTCTGTTAATCTGGTCTTATGTCATTTTTATTATTAGTTCAGCCTTAAGAACTCAAGAGGGTCAAAGAGGGGATTTCTCCCCTTCCTCAACACTACTTTCTACTGTTATGATGCAATGTAATATAAACAAAGTTTACCTTTGATTCTCCCAGTACCCAATGACACCTAGATTTAGCCAGTGTTCTAAAATATTAGTTTAGTTTAATAATATGAATACATGAAAGAATAAATGCATACATGAACCAAGAACCTCACTGGTATGTTATTGTGTTCGTTACCACACAAATCAAGTTAGTATGTTTATTTTTCACTTGTTCGTCATTCATTCATTAATTCAGCTTTAACTGAAAATCTACGTATTCTGTACTGTGCTGAATGGTCAAAAGGAATGGCCCCTATTCTCTAGCAGCTAAGAACCTAGTGAGATATCAACAGAAGCAATTCTAGAAATTTAAGTGCACAACCATATAGGTTGATAAATATGTTGAACACATCCATTTAATTGATAAGTAAATGCTAAACCAATAGTTAATTTGAAGGACCAATCCCACTAATAAACAGAAATTAAGAGCATTTGAAGGCTATGAGTGAGAGGGATTTTTGATATCTTATATTTGGCTACGTCTAGGATGAGAGAAGTGTTACATGGAGCAATCCAGGAAGGGGATGGACTTGGGGAATGACTCACTGACAGGAAACAGGTGGGGCTGTGGGTAGAAGAAAATTCTGAGTACACTAAGTAAGGCCTCAGAGAAGGCTTGAAGGAGCCATGGGCTGCTTAGATTAAGGTGTTCTTGAGAATCTTATCCACAAGCAAAGCAGAGGGACAGGCAATAAAATGAAGAGAAACCAAAGAAATTAGGTTATCTGAGGATGTACCTTAATTAAAAAAGTTTTAATTTGGTTAAATCCTGACCTGTCTTTAGTATAATTTTCTTAGATGTTCTTAAAAGTACTTCATAGGAGACGATGGTACTTTTTAACACTATCCCAAGTCAGACTCTTTCTCTTCATACAACAAAAAGGAGGGGGAAAGACCCTCTTCTGAATAAATATGTTAAAAACTGGAATATACATACTCATCCTTGTCCACCTTCTCTCGAAGCTTCTTTAGTTGTTTATGTTGGCCGTACTTCACATTTTGCATTATGTTCTCAAAGTATTCATCTTCCTTGTACTTGTACTATATTATATAAAAGATTTTGGTGAAAATATTAAAACCAGTATCTTCAAAACTTTTGCTAAAAATATAGAGGACATTTTCTTAAATTCTACCTGTTAATAAAGTTAACAGAGAGCATTAAAACTTACCAAAGAAGGATTTAGTTCCAATTAGTCTAGTTCTATATTACAGGTCACTGTTGCTGTGGCTGAATCACCACTTCAGTGTAATTAATCACATGAAACGAAGTATCTGGCAAGCCTTACCATATTGATATTAATCCTTATATACCGGATGTGATAACAGCATATTCTTGTTAGTACCTACGATGGGCCAGGCAGCATTCTAAGAATATTTTAATAATCTTATAAAGATGGGCTATTATCACCACTTAAAAGTTGAGAAGCCCAGTCTGGCTGGCGTAGCTCAGTGGTTGGGCATCAACCCATGAACCAGGAGGACACGGTTCGATTCCCAGTCAGGCCACATGCTTGGGTTGCAGGCTTGATCCCCAGTAGGGGGTGTATAGGAGGCCGCCAATCAATGATTCTCTCTCATCATTGATGTGTCTATCTCTCCCTCTCCCTCTCCCTCTCTGAAATCAATAAAAATATGTATATTTTTAAAAGTTAAGGAAACAGAGATACAGACAAGTTCACTTGTGGAGCTAGGATTTGAACCTACACAGTCAGCTTTGAGTCTACAGTCTTAGCCACTAGGCTCCTGCTACAAGGGTCCCCAGGACTCCCATGCTACAGCCAGCTAATTTAAAAGAAACAATCAAGCTTTTCTGCAAATGGAAAAGGATGAGAGAATACTGTGGCTTGCAAATCCCACATCAGACAAGTAATCAATGGGTTAGGAATCACTGTCATCTCCAATTTACGCAAGGATTCCCTTATCATCACCAGGGTTTCAAGTAGTTGTGGTGACCACAGATTAGTAACAAGAACCTCAGCTAAGTCTGAAATAAGTACTGCAGTGACTTTAATCAATTCTCTTCTCTTACCACTGTTACATTACCAAAGGAGAATACAACAATCTCTGGTTCTCAGGTATTTTGTTTGCTTTTTAAATAGAGAATGCATGATCTAGCTTATCCAGTGGAAGGAAAATTAAAAAGTGGGTGGGAACCTGAAGATTTGACTTTTCAGGCCTGTAAGACGAGATAAGGAGCCTGAGTGCTGCCCGCTGTTCGAGCACTTTGATGTCTACCTTTGATACTCTTTAAGTTTGAGATTCTTTTTTTTTTTTCAGCCCTCACTGGAGGATATTTTTCCATTGATTTTTTGAGAGAATGGAAGAGAGAGGTAAAGGCAGAGAGAAATATCGATGTAAGAGAAACACATCAATTGGTTGCCTCCTGCACGAGGCCTGACCAGTACCCAGGCCTGGGAGGAACCTACAACCAAGATTCGTGTCCTTGACCGGAATTGAACGTGGGACCCTTCAGTCCGCAGGCCAATGCTCTATCCACTGAGCCAAAGCAGCTAGGGCTACCCTTGATACTCTAAAGGACGTCAGATTTTTCTTCTTAAAATGGAATATATGGAAGCCAAAATAACAGATGCGGGACAGGCCAATGAAACAAAAGGCTAAAACTGAAACAAACACAGATCTGTCTTCAGTGCTAAAGATTTTTATAATAAAACCTATGGGCCCAGTTGGCGTGGCTCAGTAGTTGAGCATCAACCTATGAACCTGAAGGTCACTTTTCGATTCCCAGGTCAGGGCACACGCCTGGGTTTCCGGCTTGATCCCCAGCAGGAGGCAGTCAATCAATGAATCTCTCTCATTGATGTTTCTAGCTCTCTCTCTCCCTCTCCCTTCCTCTCTGAAATCAATAAAAGTATATTTAAAAAAATAATAAAACCTATGGTTTTAGGCTACTTCACATAATTTTTGGCACCTGATAGCTAAAAATAACATTGCCACCAGCCCCAGGTGTCATTAGCCCAGAGTCTTAATAGAGACTTACCTCCTCATATTCTTTATTCAGTTTGTTGTCATCTGAGAGAATGTCATCAGGATAGCCAATTCTTTCTTTAATTGCCAAGGCCTATGAGAATTGTAATATTGAATGTGAGGATGATTACATAACTTTCAAATGCAAACACTGTCATTTGCCCATGAATATCAACTGAATAACTTGATCCATATTGTTTACAAAAAGAGTATCAGACAACATTTAAGAAAAAATATTTGAAGTGGCTTCATCCTGGGGCTCAAAAGAAACAAAAAGTTGGTCTGAAATTTAGCTTCTAATGCTCTGTCCTCACAGACTGCAGCTTTCCCAAGAAAACCAAAATGAAAGCTGACAAGTCGGCCAATTTATAGGACGAGTATTACTTAGAGCTTCCATTGTAGCAGCTTATAATTGTCTTTCCACATTACCGATTTGGCTGAGGAAACAGATATAGGCTTATATGTTCATGCTAATATTCTTCCTGAATATTGTTTCTTGGAGTTCGTATGTTCTACCTCAGTCTCCAAGGCTGTGTGCCTATCTTCTCAAAGTTAAATGAATGACATTAATTAAACAAGTAGCAAACAAGAGTTTTCCTTGTTATACAAGCTCATGTTTACCTCTTGCTTACTGCCATTTCTAATTTTTATGTTTAGTATTTTAAAGTTATTTACTTATTTTTATTATTTCATGATTACCCCTTGTTTACTACTTGCTATTTTTATTTTTTTATTTTCTCAAAGATATCTGACTTTTGATGCTATCATATCACATTTGCTCTTGAATAATTTAATTACTTTAAATTTGTCATGGGGAATTAAGCCTGTATGTCTGAGTTATTTGGTTTGCCATCAAAGGGATGTGGTTTTGTTACCAATCTGTTTCATAAGCCCAGGATTTCCCCAGTGGCTGGGACAGGATATGTGTCACTAAGTCAGTTAGGCCACACCCACTTTCTTGTAGGTTTCCACAAATTATTAATCAGCCCCCTCTCATTAGCACTTTATTTTCTAGAACACATTTCCCAAAAGAGTGTTCTAAGGGACAGAGACTCTATTGAAATAAAAGTTACTGCATAAAAGTAATTTATTGTCAAATACTTTGGATAAATACTGTGACAAAAACATTAAGCAGGCTTCTTTATTGCAGGACTTCTTACAGTAAAAATTAGGTTATTATGAGTGTCCCAGAGGAGGAGATAATTTGTCTCTTTATTCATTCAATATATATTCAAGGGTCTACAATGAGCCCAGTACTTTGTAAGGGGCTGAGGCTTCAATGCTAGGCAAAATTTCTGCCCCCCAGAGAGCTTACTGTAAAGATCAATGATAAGCAATGAAATGAGAATTTACTCTCAGTGTGATGTATGATGCCATAGAATCACACCCTCAGAGCATGTAACCTAGACTAAGATGAGATCAGAGAAGACTTCCTACAGGCAGTGTTTCCTGATGTCTTTTGACCAGGGGACTCTCTTTTGTGGAACAACTTGGCACCTGTTTTCTGACACCACCTTGGGAAATGATGATCTAGAACAATTCAATTGCCTACATCAAACAGGACCATGTCGCAGAGAGCTAGAACATGAATGAAGCAAATCCAGCCCACATTTCTGAGGACTTTGCCAGAATAATGAAAATATAAGGGGGCTTAAAAATCTAGACCTAACCCACTCAGGGCTCTGTGAAGCTGAAAAACATAGTCCTTTCATGTGATTTAATCCAAAACAGAACTACACTGCAGCTTGACTCTCTTATTATATTAGGTTTTTGAACTCCCTCTGTTATCAGTTCAAAATATGGTCTGTTCTTCTTGCCACCTTAACTACAGACAAATAATCAAGTTGCATGTGAATACTGCTCATAAAGCACATAGTTGTCACTGGACATGTTGTTCCTTTTAGTTTTATATAGTTAGCAAGACAAATGACCATAGTAAATTTAAACCTAAAATTTCCTTAGAAATATCACCTTTCTTCATATGCAAAATATTAAAAGTCCCTATAAAAGAGACAGGTCACCTTATAAAACTCAAAAATTGCACCATCTTACATTTGCTTGAACAGAAATACAGTATTTTTTTCTTCCTAGGTTTTATAAAAAACTAGAGGAGGCATGTTTTAAAAAATTTAGCTAGAAATTTGCATTACAAATTGAGGGCATATTTTTGACATTGTTTGAGGTCTTTTAGGTATATTTCTTAAAAGGAGAAAAATTATGAACCACTGATAACATCATTTCATTCTTTACTTGCTAACATAAGATTTTCCTCTTGTTTTCTGAAGTCTTCCTTTAAAAAATGTGGAGATCTTTCAAAGTTTTGAACTGAACATGGAGATTAGAAGTTGATTGCAAAGAAATAAAAAATGGAAATCATAGAAAAATAAATTTATCCATAAAAAAAGTTCCTGAAAACATTACATTCTGAAGGAACTTGGTTTTATTTTATGCAATTTTTTTTTTCTCACTGCCTTTGATCAGGTGTTTATTCAAATTCTTAAAGCAATTCTTGATTATCTGTTTTCCTGAATTGTCTTAAAAATTGGCATTTCTTTATAAAGAATTTATTTCTTTGATAGTTAGCCCTGCCTTGCTTTTTACCTTTTCTTCAGCTCTCTTTTTTGTTTCAGCATCCATCCAAGTCAGCTCATCTAAAGTCTGAATAAAAACTTCCCGGATCTGTGTAATCAAATCCTCAACCTCAAACCAAAAGAACAGAAGACAAATTTAGGCCATTAGTTAATTTTTTATAACACAAATTGAAACAGACAACAGTGGGTGAAAGCCTGGGTAGAAGAGGGGCAGGAACAGGGTGGAAAGGGTAAATGGGGGGCGGGGTGGAGGAGGAAAGGGGATATCTGTAATACTTTCAGCAATAAAGATAAATTAAACTTTTTTTAAAATTTAAAAATAGAGCTATAATCTGGCTTTATGTGATTTAATAATATATTAATAAATATAAATTTATAGGCAGACTATGACCTAAACAAATGGGTATATGTGAAAAATTATATTTTTAAAGCAACATTGTTTTTATCAATACTTATGATTAAATAGGTATTATATATATACATTTATCAAAAATCATGTTAAGAATAAACCGGTTTCCATTATCATAAAAGAAGAATTAACATAAAATATTACCTATTATTACCATTTGTAATTTAGTAAAGCATGAAGCAGCATTTCAATAGATTATTTCACCATATCTTCAAGCTGCATTGCTTTCATGTCAGTAACAATGAAAAATAGAGTACATTTCTTACACTTCAACTAAACCTGGGTTTATTTTCTAGGTTTTTAAGAAAAACCCTAATTCTTAGTCAATTTTGCTAACAGAGGAGTTTAGAAATGACTGTATCACTAGAACATGTGACTGTTTCCAGAACCTACTGCTTTTGGAAAAAGGACAGTTGCCTTTGGATTAAATAATACTAGGATCAGAAACATAACCAGACCCTTGAGAGAGGGAGGATGAGATTTACTGGGAAATAATGGCCAATTATGATTCAGAGGTTACCTGACAATTAATAAAATTTTAGCCCAATTATGGACCATTGTAATTGTCCATCAATGCAAATGAGTGAGTGATAGTGTACTGTGCTGAGAACATTACCACGTGTTTACTGTCTCCAGCAAATGCTGCTTGCACATAAAGCCTTCCCACTGCACTGTCCATGTTCGCGTTGACAAAGTTTGCACAACGTCTCCAAGCTGCTATTTCTGATGTTGTGCCATAAAGGGCCTATGGGAGAGAAAAAGGAAATGGTGTTTGATCAGGAGTAAGACAAGGGAGCATGGTCACAACACAAATCTCACAGGACTCGCTATTCTTTACGTCTCCTAAGTTCTTGCAATATTCACTGGTCCTCCTTACAAGGCACGTTGTCCTGGCCGATGATAAAATGCAATCCAATTGGATTGTTTACTTACATATGATCTGAAAATAAGGTATATTTTCAGTACCTGTCCCAGTAGAACTTCAGGCTACTACAAGTTAACATCCTTCTAGACAGCTTTAGGAAAAAAGCAACCCAAAAAACAACCCTCCCAAACAAAAAATAACGCCGTTACTGCTGCATAAACATAAATGTGAAGTAATGTTCAATAAACATCGTAATGAGAGAAATCTGCTATACAAAAAGGCACATTCCTGTTTGTTGAATGTTTTAGCTGAACTTCCAGCACTTAGAAGAAATCTATGTGTATAAATTTAAGTACCAATAAGGGGACTAACTTAGGTAAGGGAAATTTAGCAAAATACCAATTTGACATTCTTCAATCTTAAAATTGTGCTTGTATTTTCTTTTAAAGGGTAAAAACACAAAATTTCAATCAGAAAGTTATTTCCTTTCCATGACACTAACCAATACTGGACACTACCCATTCGCTAGAATTTCTCCTTTCTCATCTCTCCTGCCTTCGTCCCTCACAACATGACTAAAATGATGATTGTTTAAATGTAGGTACAGCCTAATAAAAGGCCTTAAGGTTGACTCCAGGTAGATGTGTCAGTGGATTGTCCACGTCAATGTACTCCATCTGTGTGTAACTCTAGTGTGCTATGAACACCTGAAAAATCAAGTTAATCGAGATATCCCTGTGATTGTTTTTAATGCTACACAAACACCAAGCCAGTATGTTTGTTTCATGAACTGCTCACATAACCAAATGCATATCCTTCCATGGCATTTCGATCACGATGCCACAGTAGACAAACATAGGATGGCAAAGACCATAAAAACTAGCTTTTCTATGATGGCTTTTCCAGACATCATAGCCTAAACATGGGCAAAATAACCAACGTTCGGCATTTTGTCTCTTGGCCAAGTTCACCACATTCTAGCAGTATACATGGCACCTTCATAACCATGTGTCTCTTTATGTTTTAAGTCTTAAGAAAAGAGAGATTGTATCTTCACCTTGCGGAAAGCATTTCTGGACTCCTTGTAGGTTCTGCTGAGGCTGCTTACAAGATCCATTATGAACCGCCAGGACATTAAATTTTGAAGATCTCTGTATAAAAAAACCCACCACCCAGCAACAAAAAAGATGAGGCTGCAAAGCTTCTAAAGAGTGATATTAAATGTAAACTCTGAGGACATGGGCACTCTCACATACTTACCTGGCAGAGTATTTGGTAAGAATGAGCTTAAGTTTGGTTAAATATTCTGGAGCATAAACAACCACATCTTCCTCACTTGTAATTTTAATATCCACAGTTGACATAATTTCATTTGTGAAATTGGACCAGCTGAATGGCTGGAAAAAAAGCAGGCACAAAACATTCAGTAATTATGAATTTCTCTTCTTGATTCCAACACTCAATTATGTTCAGGGGTCAGACATAGTTAGGGCGTCAGCAGCAGCACAATATAATTATCACAATCTTCCAGTCAGATACTTGTATGGGATTTTCCCTTAATTGTTTCAATTGGTTTTGAATAAAAATTAGTTAGGCAGCATGATTACTTTGATAGAATTAAACCAACCACTTAAGAACAAAAGCAAAGCCTATAAGTGTAGAGAAAATACAGTTGGAAATTAGGCTCAGTGTCATCTTCTTGGTCTAATCAATATAAAATAGAAGAAAATGTTAGCTTTAAAATGTATGCAAAAATTTAAATGGGTATAAAGTGTTTATCTTTTAAAAGTGGGTTTTAATAAACAATCCACCCAGCTGTCGTGACTCAGTGGTTGAGCATCAACCAGGTCACGGTTTGACTCCTGGTTAGGAACATGCCCAGGGTTTTGGGCTGGATCCCCAGTGGGTGTGGGAGACATGGGGGGATGCCCAGGGTTTTGGGCTGGATCCCCAGTGGGTGTGGGGGACGTGGGGAGAGGGATGCAGGAGGCAGCTGATCAATGATTCTCTCTCATTACTGATGTTTCTATTCCTCTCCCTCTCCCTTCCTCTCTGAAATCAATAAAAAATATATTTTTAAAAATAAATAAGTAATCCATTTAACACAGTAATATATCTCTGTGAAGATCCTGCAGTAAATGAAAGCACATTAGTTATAGCAGAGGTTCAATGAAGTTATAGATGCACCACAGAGGGTCCAACGAAGCCAAACAGAACACTGTCAATATAAGGCCCATAGGCATGCAGTTTTACTCTTCAGAGTTGCCAAAAGATGGAAGCTTGTCTTTTTAAAATGGGAATTTTGGTTTTTCAACCACCAGTGGATATAAGGAAAAACAGCAGAAGTGGAGATCATGCACATCTTGCTGAAATGCCACATTTCAGTGCTTAAGAATGTTTACAATTACCAATATTTTAGGCTCTATAGTTATACAGATATGTATATTATATGCTGATCGCTTTCTAAGTATGAAGTGCGATGTTCTTTTCTTGATTTCCTTTGGTGGTTTGGATCATTCTTTCAAAACATACTTATTAGGCACTTTACAGCATGGGTGGATCTGGAGAGCATTATGGTAAGTGAAATAAGCCAGAGAAAGACAATATCATATGATTTCACTCATATGTGAGATCTAATGAACAAAGTGGTCTAACAAGCAAGCTAGAGACAGACTCATAGATAGAAAGCAGGCTGACAGCTGTTGGAGAGGGGAGGGTGACTGGGGGGCAGGGCTGCGGGGGAGAGGTAGAGGGATTGAGCAAAAATGGGGAAAACAAGAGAACAAAACTCATGGACACGGACAACAATGTGGTGGTTGTCCCGGGGAGAGGGCGTGGGGGAGGTGGAGGAGGGTATAGGGGAGATAAATGGTGAAGGACAGACTTCACTTGGGGTGGTGAACACACAATACAGTGTGTAGATAATGTGTTATAGAATTGTGCATCTGAAACCTGTATATTTTGTTAACCAGTGTCACCCCCGATAAATTCAATTTAAAAAGCTCTGTGAGAAATTCCTAACTGGAAAGGTTATGCTTTTTAAAAGTCCTTTTTTATTATAATTATTGCCAAGGCAAATCCATCACTGAATGTAGTCATTTGCAGATTTTCCCATGGATGTTGTTTTATTTCCTGATTGTGTGCCACAACTAATACACAAATACACAAGAATGGCCTCCCAAAGAGATAATTACATACTAGCTAATGAAATTCAACTAAGCAAAAAGATGTCAATTGCTGCTTATAAATGGAATCTATGAAACAGAGTTTTCTTATTTCTTATGTTCTACTTCTCCATTATTGCTCTGAACACCTCGTAGATGCCTTGATAAGAACATAGCAAATTCTATGAATAAATTAATTTTTTTAGCAAAAGAAACCATCAACAAAACAACAAGAAAGCCCACTGCGTGGGAAAACATATTTGCCAATGTCATATCTGATAAGGGCCTAATCGATGTTCTTTTCTTGATTTCCTTTGGTGGTTTGGATCATTCTTTCAAAACATACTTATTAGGCACTTTACAGCATGGGTGGATCTGGAGAGCATTATGGTAAGTGAAATAAGCCAGAGAAAGACAATATCATATGATTTCACTCATATGTGAGATCTAATGAACAAAGTGGTCTAACAAGCAAGCTAGAGACAGACTCATAGATAGAAAGCAGGCTGACAGCTGTTGGAGAGGGGAGGGTGAGTGGGGGGCAGGGCTGCGGGGGAGAGGTAGAGGGATTGAGCAAAAATGGGGAAAACAAGAGAACAAAACTCATGGACACGGACAACAATGTGGTGGTTGTCCCGGGGAGAGGGCGTGGGGGAGGTGGAGGAGGGTATAGGGGAGATAAATGGTGAAGGACAGACTTCACTTGGGGTGGTGAACACACAATACAGTGTGTAGATAATGTGTTATAGAATTGTGCATCTGAAACCTGTATATTTTGTTAACCAGTGTCACCCCCGATAAATTCAATTTAAAAAGCTCTGTGAGAAATTCCTAACTGGAAAGGTTATGCTTTTTAAAAGTCCTTTTTTATTATAATTATTGCCAAGGCAAATCCATCACTGAATGTAGTCATTTGCAGATTTTCCCATGGATGTTGTTTTATTTCCTGATTGTGTGCCACAACTAATACACAAATACACAAGAATGGCCTCCCAAAGAGATAATTACATACTAGCTAATGAAATACAACTAAGCAAAAAGATGTCAATTGCTGCTTATAAATGGAATCTATGAAACAGAGTTTTCTTATTTCTTGTGTTCTACTTCTCCATTATTGCTCTGAACACCTCATAGATGCCTTGATGAGAACATAGCAGATTCTATGAATAAATTAATCTTTTTAGGAGTTAAAAACAAATTAAATGCTTTTATTATCTGACTGTCCAACTTTGATGGCTATATAATGGTCTTTTTGAAGGATTTTCAGTTTAATATTTTCCAAACCCTTTTCTATGATCATTCCCACCATTATTGCATAGCTGCCTTGAAAAGGACTTTTACTTGTAAAATCACCTCTAACTAAATATAAATATAATAGTTTCAAATAGGTTTGTTTTTTTCCTGGTCCTGTTATGAAGTCAGATGGTTAGTGTCATCTAAATTCATGTAGTATTCAATTTCCTTCAATAAGTAAGAAATCATTGAAGTTTAAGAAACTGTATTTCAATGTTAGAAGTTTTAGAAATGGCACAATAAGAGAGTACATAAAACTTGCTACTTACCTTCCCATTGATCTCTAATGAAAAGTTATTTTGGACCTGGGATAATTTCATCTTGTTATAAAGAAGCATTGGATCATTTCGATCTTCAGGTTTAGCTGAAGCCTATGGATTTAAATTTTGATCATTATTTTAGTACTAAGAATTTTTTAGAAAAACATTATATTTAAGGAAAAAAGGAATATGGGATAGGTAAATATACTTTAAGTTCCACTCTATACTTATTTTGTAATTTACTTTATCATATCAAAAAGGAAAGTGAAATTTAAGAGATTTTAAATATATTCAGTAACAATTATCAAGATTTGGCTGTAATATTGACTATAAAAGTTCTCAAAAATATTTTTATATTTTTGAGAATGGCCAAGCCACATAAGCAATATGTGGCCTGCTTCCATCTGTGGTTAATGGCCAGCTCGGTTGTGTCTGTTTCACATTATAATAATTTTTTTGAATATAGTCATCTCCAATTTATCGTGCAAATTCTGTCTCCCCCTCCACCACCACTACTATTATTCAGTGTCCAAGTTATCATTCAGACAGGAAAAAAACCCACCTCACAATGGTTTCTGCAAGAATTTAAAGCAAATAAAACAGAGAAAACTCATGTTTAGGTTGCCAGGTATCTGAGGAATGCTAGCACTTTGTACTTTTGTGACTATGCTCCCATCCTGCCCAAGCAGTTTACTGCTCTATACTCAACCATATCTAGCTTTACTTTTTCCCACTGAATCACAAAAAAAAAGGAGAGAAAGAAATGCAATGACAACCCCTTCATCTCCACCACCCCCACCCAGCTAGTGGCTGAAATGAATTAAACTGGGAATTGTTTATCAGAGACAATGGCTCCCATTTCCCCTTTAGGTCACTTATTTATGCCTTTATTTTCAAAATTATTTATTGAACATCTCCCGCATGCAATAATAAGCTGGACACGGTTAGAGATACACAGGTGATTCAAAGGTGAGTAAGGTACCACCCAGACCTCAGAGTCTAAGAAAAGAGAAAAAATATAGACACAAATAATTCTGAGAGCCAACTATTAAAGAGCTGAGGCTGATCCAAGGAGAGCATGGTCTGGGAAGGTTCAAGTGGTAAAAACCTAGGGCAATAAACTGTTCTCTAATAATTCTGTGTTCAACACAGAGCCACGTGCAACCCATTCAACTTCCATTCATCCTGCTGTAGCTCCAAGCGAAGTCTGGCTCTGACTGGAGATTTTTGGTTTCATGTGGCCCTAGGAAAGCTAAAATTGTCCTCAAAGATCTCCAGTCTTCAAGATTCTGATGGCAGTGTCAAGTCAATGGGATGTAGGAGAGCAGGCTGTTGTTTGCTATGTCAGCAAAAGCTCTGTGGAGCCTAGACTGAAACCAAACTTGGGTTCAATCAATTACCTTGATGTTGCTCCAACAGAATTCACTCACTTGAGACTACAGACCCAGTCAGACAAGAAAATGCAAACTCAGACTCTAAGAGTTCACCTGCCACTAGAGGAAATTCATGAATATACCCTTGGGCTCTGCTGGTAAACTCTTCCTGCGAGATCTCCCCTCCTGAGCTGAGCAGCCTGGCAGTCTGAACTCGGTGACATCACACAGTCATGCAGCCATGTTCAGGGGCTAATATTTCTTAGCCAAGGGATAGAGGTAATCTCTTTAATCACTATATTTTTTTTTAAGGAAAATTGTGCCTATCAAGACTAAAACAGCTTTACTCAACAGTTAGCGATCAAGTATGTCTTGAGTCTCAAGGACATCTCAACAACAGTTTGGCTGTAGTTAGAATTTTGGTATAATCCACGTATAATAGGTAATTAAATGTACCTAGTTTAATATTTGTTAAACTTAGTATGTCTCCTGGATGTTGGAAACCCAGTTTACTATAAAATTTTACAGTTTCAAAGGTCCTCTTAAAGTTAATGATCCTTTGCTAAGCTATGTATTTTTATCACTTGGTTAAAGAGTTGTACCTTTCACCCTTAAAATATAATAGAGAGGGGAAAAAAAGAAAAAGTAGTTAATGTTATTCAGTGTATCAGAGATAATGTGTTTTACATTGGCAATTTCTTTTTCCAATTCCATAACTTTATTCATTTCCAGAGAAAGCTTGTTTTCATCTATGGGCAGTCCTCTTTCCTGACGTATCAATTTGGCCACAGAAATCATAAAATCCACATATGCTGTACAAGTCTGCAAGAAACAAATAACATTAAATTGCTGGCAAACTTTATAAATATACATCACAGTGCTTTAATGTAAAATTTTATTTCCCATTCAATATTAATTTCCGGTAACAGATAAAGCACAATAAAATAGATACGCTTTCCTACATTCTAAAAGAAATGACCTGCATGGATTCTTAGAAAGTCAATGTGCCATATATATGGCTATTCATGAAGAGATGGCCACAAATTCATATTAATATTATCAGGATATCTTTATACCTTTATATCTGTTTCCTCTGGCCAACCAGTATTTCTTTTTTTAAATGAGACTGTGTTCTCATGAGCTCCTCCAACATAAACCTGTGGGTTTTAGTTAATTCCATAGTTAGCTCCCATTACTATGAAATTTATAAGATTCCATAGATTTGGATATCAGCTTTCTTCTAAGAATCCAAGTTCTTTGCATTTTATCTTTCACATACATTTTAACTTTGTGAAGGTAAACTAGTTAAATTATCAAACTTTTATAGAATATATCAATGCCTTCTTCGAGTTCAGAGTGGCATTAACTCCAGGAAATTGAATGCCACTTTCATAAATCTCAACCCATTGCCATTTAGCCATTATTTATCTATCAGCAAGTAAAATAAATGATGATCCCACCTCATGAAAATTCTCTCAAAACCCAAGTTCCCAGCACTAGCTGGATGACAAACAACCAATATTGCAGAAGCCACACAATTTGGATCGATGGGCACTGCTATTCCTCTACTACCTGTTCACAGGGTAGATACAAAGGAAGGCTATCCATTGTTGAACACTTTCACAGTTTCAAGAGAGTTTTATGTCCCTTCTCATTTATTATCAGTGATAGGGCTATGTTATATTCATCTGAATTACAGTGACTCATTAAGAGGATTAAACATAAAACTCATGGAGAGATGAAAATATATTATCAAGCAAGAACCTCAGCAAAATGTACAGTTATTATCAATTTGAAAGTCAAGAGGACACTTCTAAGTAAGGTTTAGATACTGGCATTCCATGACCTTTATTAAACGCTAAGCAAACAGTTCCCTTGGGGAGAGGGCTCTCTTTTCCATGGATACCTCGTGATGCTGGGATGTCTAGCTAGCATTGTCTATGGATTTGACACTCAATAAAACAAACTATTAGATTTTTAATACAGACTCAGCTGTCAGTCTGTGTTAAAATCTAATCACTAAGGTACAAGATAATAGAATGTTTTTATGTGAATTCTTGTGAACTCCATTCTTTTCCTACTCAAAGGTAATCAGAATTCTTGTTTCACTTTGAAATAAACAAATATGTCTGAGTTAACACCTAATGGGACCAACTATTCCAAAATCTAAGCATGCGTGTTTTTTAATTAACTGTATTTCAAATCATATAAATTCATCTGCATTCATCAGGAAATTGCTACTGACTATGAACAAAATGGTAATTTGAATTTTTCAATATCAACCTACTGAGATTGGTTTTCACTCTATGGGATTTTTTTTTTTTAATCAAGTAAGAAAATAATAACAAGAATGCTCTCTTGCACTTTGCTGATTCTGCAAACTGATTCTACTCCAGTAACTTCATTCTTATAGATGTATCTAAAGACTACGGGCCTGGACAGTGTTGCTCAGTGGTTGATCCTTGACCTATAAACCAGGAGGTCACGGTTCAATTCCTGGTCAAGGCATATGCCCAGGTTGCAGGCTTGATCCCCAGTGTGGGGCATGCAAGAGGCAGCTGATCAATGATTCTCTCTGACCATTGATGTTTCTATCTCTCTCTCCCTCTTCCTTCCTCTCTGAAATCAATTAAAATATATTTTTTAAAAAAGACTATGGAACTCGGCCTAAGGTAAGCATAGATGGAGCACTGGCTTCTGTGATGCTTAAATATTTAATACAGCTACATGGAATGTGCTACTTCCTTTAATGAACTTCATTACTTGGCAACTATTCCAATGTGAATGATTGCAGCATGTCTTAATATCTTGATTATCTTTTCCAGCTTCCAAATTTATATAGGAGCTGTCAGAATGCAGGCTTACTGCTGCTGTTAAATCCTTTCTACAAGATATGATTCTACCTTAAGGATTTAATTTCCTCCCTCGAGATACTTATAGATATATAAAATGCCAAGTGACTATAATTGTCATGATTTGAGGGAAAAGTAATTAACACATTGTAAAATTTAAATAATACACTGGCCAGACTATTTTTAAAACTGAAATTCAGTTTTTGTGTGTGTATCAGTGAGAGGAACTAGTTATTAGGACAAGGGCTAGAGTCGGCTATCTTTTTTGAGTCCTAAGACAACCTTGTTCAAGCTTTGATATAGTGAATTCTGTGAAAAAGAAACGCACCTAAATATCTATGCAACTCTTCTTTTAAAAATAAAACACTGGCCTGGCTGGCATGGCTCAGTGGTTGAGCATCGACCTATGAACCAGGAGGTCACTATTTGATTAACGGTGTGGGGTACATGCCCTGGTGGCGGGCTCGATCCCCAGTGGGACTGTTTCAATCTCATTACTTATAGCCTTTAAGATAGTAGTGTGGTATTAAGTCATCTTCAGATAACCAGAATACCTCATAAATCAGGTGTCTACCTCTTTAACAAGAGAGGACAGCATGAGAGGATCCTTAATGAACCCATTTTGAGATCAGTTCCTTTGCCATGACATTTAGAAAGTTCTAGTTATTTCCAGGGAAAGAAGAGCCACTCAGATAAACCAAACTGGTAAGACATGTCAATTTTTAGTGTATGTATTTGTACAGCCTTCTGCCTAATATTTGGCCTATACAACACTGAGTTAACAATTTTAGATTATAAGTCTCTGGAATAAAATAGTGTTTATCTAGTCTTGTTTGGCAACGTATGTCATGCACATGAGCTGGCTTAATTAATACTTTTAAATGAGATTTGCTCTCGGCTGTTTTTGTAGAATAGCACTATCTGGAAGGAAAGCTAGACTGAGACCTGAGAAACAGGAAGATGGTAAGGTAGGCTACAGTAGCTATTTCTCCTCTATCTTCTTATAACAGAACCTCTATTCTGTTTCCTGTTGGTAGGACTGTCAATCAAGGGTCTCCCTTCCTGAGTCATTAGCTGACACTATCAACTAGTTAACTCAGTTTCCTGGACACAGTGGCTGGTTGAAGAGCAGATGTCTCAGATAGGGTCAATCGGGGTCCTTTTCTCAGAATTTGATAGACATAAGGAGAGATGGGATTTCTCTTTTTCTGGATTGTGAAGCTACCAATGGTTATCTTTGGATGCCACATGGAGACAGAGTTCTAGAGCAAGAAGCCAACACAAAAGAAAATAGGACCTTGAGAATAAAGGTTCTATTTTATTAGAACCTGCACCTACCATGCCTGATTTATCCCTAGAGCTTTACAGTCAAGTGAGACAAACAAAAACATTTTTTTTTCTACAAAATTTAAGTTCATCAGAGTAGGTTTTACTGCTTACAATGAATGTTCCTCGCTCTTCTAATCTATGACCTTTAAGCAAGTCATTTTACTTTTTGGGTCTCTGATCCCTCATTTGTAAAATGAGGAGTTGGACTAAATCCTCTAATGTCCCATTTGGCTTGTAGAGTCTGTGCCTGAGTAACCTTCATTATTTAAAGAAAATATACGATTCTGTCATGTAAAAATTATAAGAATATAAATCTTTGGGTTTCTATTGCCTTAGGACATGTTTCCTCTGTAAGTGAGAGGTAAAGTACAGAAAACGAAAAGGGAACTGAGACATTTAAGTTTAGAACAATAACCAGAGGGATACAACATGCATTTCTCAAAATATACCATTTAAAACTGCCAGAATAACAGCACATAATAAGTTTGAAAGGCCTTTTAACAAGAGTAAAGTAGGCTTTGTTTTAAAGGAAGGAGTTGCAATATACTTCTTAAAAAAATGCATTACCTACTTTCATTACTTAGTGGTGTCATGAAACAAGGTATTTTACTTGTGCTGTGATATGGTTTAAATGCCATATCACAACACAAAAATTCCATTCTTAAGGTATTGGAAGTGAACAGATGCTTTGTGAAGTGAAATGGGCTTTCTTGTAATTGTGGGTGCTATTTTCATTGTTTATATGAAGTTTTAGAACTAAGGAAGATGATTCTCCAGATGAGCTGGATATCCCAGAAGGAAGGATAAAAAAGAACCTGGGGAAATGGGATTAAGTAATGTCTTGATAAAAAAGATCTTTGATGAGGGTGCTTTGGATTAAAGATGGGGTATGACCCTCCCTTATCTCTAGCTCCCCAGGCATATCTGCACACCCAGACTCCACACCATAATTTGAGAATCATTGGCTAAGGCAAAGAAGCCAGGCTTCTCTAGTCAAAGACAGCACCTTTCTTAGTAAAAGAAATTGTTGGCAACCTCATGTCATTCTTCAAAACTTCTGTTGGTTCTTTTCAATAAAATAATGCAAAAGTATGAGGCTCACTGAATGTGTAAATATCTCAGGCAAATTGACTGTAGCAGAGTTTGAAAAGACGAAAGGATACATGGTTTGTAAGATGTTTACAAGATGCTCAGGAAGTGTATTCTATGAGCTATGGATGCTCTAGAGTTTACACATCCTTAAGAATCAAGGTAAGGAACTAGGAAGGACCCCTAATGAAACTGGGTTCTTCTCTTTTCTTTTTTCTTTCCTCTCTTCCTTTCCATCTTCCCCCTCAACCATTCATCTACTGACCCACAATATTTATTTGATAATTACTAAGGACCAGAAACTGAGCTGGGTACTGGGACTAAAGCCAAGGATAAGTGAGATATGACACTGTTCCCTCTAAGTTTACGGTTTTCTAGAAAAAAAAAGATATTAAGTAAAAATGTCTACAGAAAACCATGTGCTATAGAAGGAATACTCTTATGAAGTTGGAATGATGCAATGGAAGGAGCAATAGATAAGGACAAAAATTCTACCTGGGGTTCTACTACTGTTTTGCTGAGTGTTCTGGGATAACCCTCTGAGTTTTAGATGTCTCACTCATCAACTCTATAAACATAATATATATTATTGTTCCTAGATTTGATCCCTACTCTGTTATTTGACTACAAATATACTAGTAGTATTTCCCAAACTGTGGTAGAGATTGCTTCTTTTTAGTAATAGAACCTTCCTCCCCCAAACTGAATTTTAATAAGGCACATATGCATGTCTACCCAGCTTAAGACTACATTTCCCAGCCTGCTTAAAATTTAGTTGTGGCCATGTGACAATGTCCTAATCAATGGAATGAATACATCTTCTGCATCACTTACACAAAAAGAAATCATTTGTCTACCAATCTCCTTTTCTTTTCCCTGTGGCCTGAAATGTGAACCAGGCACTGATGAATCAACCTTGACCAGTTAGACTCATATACAACACTATCAAGGTCAAAGATCAAAGGAAGCTATGTTCCTGGCCATTCACATGGAACAGAGCTTCCTACCACACCTAGACTTTCTGCCTACCTTTGGACTTCAACAAGAAATAGAAATAAACTTCTCTCTTGTTTGAGCTCCAGTATTTTCAGGTCTCTTTGTTACTGAAACTTAGCCAGGACCCAACTAATTTACAAACTCAAACATCTAGGGACCAGGAAGTCAACATAAATCAATGAATCATATAGGTGAGAACGGCTCAAACCTAGAAAACAAGTGACCTACCTAAAAGGGGTTTAACTGCTGCCACATGGCAATGAGGCCTAGGGTTTCCAATTCTACTAATTTATCAAGAAATCTGGATTCTCAAGTCAAATCTTCTAACATTTTAAAATATTAGAAACTAATCCAAATAAAAAACAAACAAACAAAGAACTGCAGGTTAAACAAAAATGCCTCTATATCAGACTCAAGCCTATGCCTGCCAATTTGTAACCTGTTCTCAATTATGACATAGTATTGAATGTAAGATGCACAAATATGCCATCATCTTAACAACTGCATTTTGGAATAACAACAGAATGCATTTACCACATCAAATGTATACACTGACTGCCAGAAACGTTTAATATAAAAATGTATATTTTTAGGATTAAAAAATTTTGACATGTTTTTATGACACAATTCTAAATATGAAAAACATCCCAGTTGATGATGATGAAAGTGTAGTAAAATGAGCCAAAATTCCTCAATCACCCTCAACTCTGCAATAGGAAGCATCTGGACAGCTTATAAAGCCAATAGCTGCAACCCACACAGTAACTAGATTGCAATGAACTCAAATCCCACACCCACATGATGATGCTATTAAGTGTGGCCTTTTATATCTTTTCCTTCATTTCAATATTGTGTAGCCATTCAAAAAGATACCTTACAGTGAACTTATTCCATGTTATTTGAACTAAATTACACAAAATAAATGTTTAGCATAAACATATTTAGCTAATAATTTTGACTAGGGGCTCATTTCAGCCACATCACTACACTGTGATCATCAAAGGTAAAGTTAACTTACTTCTGAGCTACAAAATAATTATGAAGACATTATATATAGAACCAACATCTTTCCAAAATATCTAATAATATGTCACATTGCCGAGTTGTCTTCTGTTGTTCCTTTACATCAATAAAAAAGAGCGCATAAACGTCAGCCTGAGGGAGGTAAGGCTGGGGGATGAGAAGAAGCACCCCAGAGCATCCATCAGTTCTATGGAGTATGACGCCCCTTGGCTGGCTGACCAATGGTAGAGTCAGAAGGTGGCTGCAAAAGTTGGTCTGATCCCAGTGCCCTAGCTAGTCCACTGAAAGTCAAATCAGAAGGCTCTGGAAGGGTGCCACGGATGTTCTCATACCGGACAATGCTTCAGTCCTCATTGATATTGCCCTAGACCAGTGGTCGGCAAACTGCGGCTCGCAAGCCACATGCAGCTCTTTGGCCCCTTGAGTGTGGCTCTTCCACAAAATACTGACTTCTGTGCATGGGCCACGAAGATTCAATCACGCTGTATGTGCGTGCCCGCATGTGGTATTTTGTAGAAGAGTCACACTCAAGGGGCCAAAGAGCCGCAGTTTGCCGACCACTGCCTAGACCCTGACTGATCTGTTCATTTTGCAAATGATCCAATTTATAGGGGAATTAAAGCATTTGAAATTGACTTTTCAAAATGGGTCATAGACAAATGCTGAAAATCAAGACACAAATAAGGAATTTCAAGTTTCTTTGTTTCTTAAAACACCTTCATTCTGCTGAGAATATTCATTCTATCAAAGGGAGCTCATGATTGTGTCTGATTTTAAGTGTCTGTCCAGAGTGAAGAACATAGAGAATATACACTTGGCCTTAGTCTTTTTCATTATTTGTAAGTTTACACCAGATGATTCTGTAGATTTATTTTGTTAATTGCTTTTTGTGTGTGTGTCTTTTTATTTGTTTGTTTGTTTGTTTTGTTTTTTACCTCTTTATATAGTCCAGTGCATTCATAATAGTCCCTGGAGGGGAGGCCAAGTCGAGGTTGGTCAATCTATAAAAAAATACACAAAAGATTAATATAAACCATTCAGTGGATATAGAACAAGACCACAGTGTTCTTGCTGTTTATAAGGGTAACAATCACACACTGAGTGAACACATAATTAGGAAATAGTTTTCACACTATGTCAAAGTATTAAACTGATGGCTGATAGATAATCTGGAAGATTGTGCTGCAGATAATTGAGGGGAAAAAACAAAGAAAAACTTGAACAGAAAATATACTGGTAAGGATTTTAACAGAACAGAAGGTGCAGGTGGACAAAAACATGTCAGAATCTAGGAGATAGGAGCTTCTAAATTACACATTTACAGGCCATTCTACTTCCTGAGATTCTAACATGTGTGCCTGGGGAACATTCTCTTCTACCCCAGCCCTTAAATGAGATGGAATAAAAATAAAAGGTGGGAAAGATATGAAATCTCTATGGTAAGTCTAGAACATTTTTAGCTACTATAATCTTGTCAGAGATTTCTTTTTTCTTTTTTGACATCCTATGGCCTAGGCGCAGCCGTGGGCAAACTACGGCCCGCGGGCCGGATCCAGCCCGTTTGAAATGAATAAAACTAAAAAAAAAAGACCGTACCCTTTTATGTAATGATGTTTACTTTGAATTTATATTAGTTCACACAAACACTCTATCCATACTTTTGTTCCGGCCCTCCGGTCCAGTTTAAGAACCCATTGTGGCCCTCGAGTCAAAAAGTTTGCCCACCCCTGGCCTAGGCAGTGCTCGGCAAACTCACTAGTCAACAGAGCCAAATATCAACAGTACAACGATTGAAATTTCTTTTGAGAGCCAAATTTTTTAAACTTAAACTATATAGGTAGGTACATTGTTATTAACTTAATTAGGGTACTCCTAAGGCTTAGGAAGAGCCACACTCAAGGGGCCAAAGAGCGCATGTGGCTCACGAGCAGCAGTTTGCTGACCACAGGTAGGGGAATGGAGGAGACACCTCCTTGGTTCTCTCCAAAGCTGCTCTGCTCTGGACGTCAGCAGACGCCGCTGAGAGCTAAGTGTGTAAAAGACAAACTCAGGTCTGCTCTGTGGTGTCCAGTCCATCTTCATACCCTGTGAGAGCGCTACCTGGACACACTCGCAGCTCTGTGAGAGCGCTTCCTATGCACTGCATGGTAAGAAGGTGGGTACAAGGGAAGCTTTTGAGTGAAATGTCTTCAATGATCAACTAAACTGAGTTTGACATTATCAATCATTGATAAATATTTCTTGGTTTATTATTAATAATAAAATATTTTGAGCCATTGAAGATTAAAAAAAAAGAAAAAGAAAAAATGGTGGATACAGGGCCCATCCAGAGCATTGATGGGTTAAAGTGAGAATCCTCGCAGGAAGAGCCAATTCAGCACAAAAGAAACATCACCCAAAGGGCTGGATGGAAAGAGCCAAAACACATATCCAGAAGAAGGGCCCTGCTCCTTCTCCAACCTTCTGATCCTCCTTAAAAAAAGCCCTCATGCCCAGCTGGTGTAGCTCAGTGGTTGAGCGTCGAGCCAGGAACCAAGAGGCCACTGGTTTGATTCCCAGATGCACTTTTCGGGGCATGGAGGAGGCAGCTTATTGATGATGTTTCTCTCTCATTGATATTTCTATCTCCCTCCCTTCCTCTGTCTTTAAAAAAAATCAATAAAATATATACTTTTTAAAATGTTCTTATGATGATCATGCAGGATACTGACACTTGAGAGCCCAAAAGAGAGAAGAGAGTCAGATTAAATATCTTTCGTGACTTTAACAAATAACCATGAATATTTATGCAATAGTGACATAAATATGATTCTGTGACCTGCAACTTTTGAGTTAGTTTATGTTATAGGAGACAAAATAAAAGCTTTATAAATTTTTTAGTCTGTTCCAAACACACTCATTAAGTATAAATCCCATTTTAAGTGACACCTTAGATAAACCTAATTGAATGGCTTACATTTAAAAAAAAAATAAAAATCCAGCCCTAGCTGGTTTGGCTCAGTGGATAGAGCATTGGCCTGTGGACTGAAGGTCCCAGGTTCGATTCCAGTCAAGAGCACATGCCCAGGTTGGGGGCTTAATACCCAGTTGGGGGTGTGCAGGAGGCAGCCGATCAATGATTCTCTCTTGTCATTGATGTTTCTATCTCTCTCCCCCTCTCCCTTATTTTCTGAAATCAATAAAAATATATTTTTTAAAAATCCAGAAGGAAAGGGGAGTGGGGAGTGGGGGCAGGTAGAGGAGGGTATGGGGGGATAAATGGTGATGGGAGGAGACTTACTTGGGTTGGTGAGCACACAACACAATGTACAGATGAGATATAAAATTGTACACCTGAAACCTGTATAATTTTATTAACCAATGTCACCCCAATAAATTCAATTTTTAAAAATCTAACAAAGCCATCTGGAAAGAATGGCATCTTATTTACCTTAATTGAGAAAAAAGTATAGATATTCTTTAGCGAGAACCACATTGTGTTCAAAATCCCTTCTCTATGTTCTTTTTAAAGGCAATTAGGAAATCTGGTTTCCAGACCTGCAAAACTATGTAAACCAGACCACACTGGTGAACATACAGAGAAACCAGGTGCTTTTTCTAAGTAGGAGGAGCCTAAAGATTTTCATTTCTTATTTATTTTATGAAAGGAGAAGTATTTTAAAAATGGAGGCAAAAAGGAGAGATGAACGTCTATAACCCAGCATGAAGAAAACATTTTCAAAATATACTGGGGAATCCAGATATCAGGGATGGAGCATCAATGTATTACCTCCTTGCCCATGCAATTCAAATGAGAATGGGCGTTATTTCTAAGTATTAATAACAGTAACGTGTGTGGAAGTTTTATTACAATTTAAAGATAACTTTGGCTGACAGCCATGCAAACTTACATGAATTATATATTTCGAAGAGTTTTTATCATCAGTGCCAACAAAAAAATTAATAATGACTTTTTTCCCATATTTAGCATTCAGTTGTGCCATAGCCTTCTCAGCTGTCCAAGAAGTACCTAAAGCAATGAAAGGTGAAGTACATCTTTAGAAACTTCAGTGCAGTAACATGATACACAGCATAATAATAACATAGATTTTTATTGGAAATTTTTTCAAACGAAGAAGGAACGCTGCCTTACCATATACTTGCTCCCAGTCTTCCGTGGCTACTGGCCATTCATATATATCTGGTAACACTTTGAGTAGAGGTCCGCCACCTCTGCTATCAATAATAGCTTTAGAAAGCAATGAAAATAAATGTATTAAGAAGTCTATGCATATTTTGACACACTCTTGATGAAATAGAGTGAGGAGCACTTACATTCATTTATGCACGATCTGTACAATGTTTTTGCTTTCTGCACTGCTGCTATATCATCAGATTTGGGTTCCTGAAGGACATCTGAAATGGGGCAGTTAATAAAATGCATGAATATAATCGCTCATTGGCAGCTGTAATGAACATTTTCAACACAGGTTCAGTAACAAACTTGCTTCTTTGTATGTATGTTCACTCCGTTCCCCTGCCAAAAACCCTACAGGGGAAAACCAGCCCCCTTTCCTAATCATTATTCCTAGTGCAGGACTGGGAGTTAGTTTCATTGGCCGAGTTACATGAAAGTGTTTTCAACTAGATTATCGTGTGTGTGTGTGTGTGTGTGTGTGTGTGTGTGTGTGTGTGAACAGTGATGTGTATTGCTCTGCCACAGAAAAGTTACTTTGGTTTCACACTGAAATAAAAAGATAATAATAATAATACAGAGGAATTTGGAACTTAATATGATAGTCCTCCTGATGGCTGGAAACAATTCTGTTAGTGTGATTTTACTGTTCAGGCTCCCAATACATTGAACAAATTGTTCTACTTGTAGGGATGTCAGAAAATAGCAAAACTCGTTCTACAAAGTAACTTTTAGAGGAGAACAAAAGATAGAGGATAGTAGGGGACTAGATATGACTTTTTCAAATTCCCAGAGAGAGTGTGTTAAGCTGGGTTAGACGTTTTATAGTGACGTCAACACAGGGTCGGGGTGGGAAAACTAGGGAGGTGGTGGTTAGTGGAAATCACTTAATTTCTTCTTCTGTATAATGGCATAAAGATGCCATCTCTAGAAATAGTAGGGTTATTGTTTGTGTAGCTACAAATGAAAGCAGGAATGCTAAGAGATGCCAACATATCCATTTCAGTGTCTACCACCCTCAGCATGACTAAGTGGTGGTTCCACAAAACTTGGAGGGATTACGACTTTAATCCTGCGCATGTTCCCCATAAAGGCCAAGTGTTGTATCTTTAAATATGGATAAATTAAGAGAGAAATCTTGGATGCACAGACACAAACTTCACTAACCTTTCAAAATGACTTCTAGTTCATCTCTTAAAATGTCAAAGTTACTGTAGCGGGAGCTGGTCTCAGGAATGACATGGCGTTTCAACCAGCCTCCACAGGCGTATTTGAAAAAGTCGGAACAAGGCTCGGTAGTGGGATCCATGT
Organism: Myotis brandtii; assembly: GCF_000412655.1. Classification (NCBI taxonomy): domain Eukaryota; kingdom Metazoa; phylum Chordata; class Mammalia; order Chiroptera; family Vespertilionidae; genus Myotis; species Myotis brandtii. Next base: position 2,401,778 of record NW_005366679.1, on the reverse strand, counting down.
TCTGGATGAGTCGAGCAGCTGAAGGACCAGACAAGTGAGACAAAACAAAGGGTGTGTTTCTTTAGTTTGGAGGAGGGGGAAAGGTATGTTGCTTCCACCTTATGAGCAAGTCAACTGGCCTGATGCTCCTTTTTCTCAGATATAACTGTCAGTTCAGAGTAGAATGATGAATATTATCTATGGATAGTCCTCCTTTACCACAGTTGATTGGTTTTATTCTTGAAAGGTCTGAGGCCTTCCATCCTACATCTCACCCCCTCCCTCAAATAACTTAGGTTCTTGCTAATTCCCATCTCAGATGAAGAACCACATATAGGTCAGCCTCGGCTGTCCTGGGCTTGGAGTTAATACAAGGTTAGTCTTCATCCTGACAATTTGAGCTGATGACTCTGCCTTCAAGGAGCTGTGCCTTTTGAATGTCTCTCAAACTCCAAGGGATGAGGGATTGTTAATGGGTTTGATCATTGTAGTCAAGATCTGAAGCTACATTTACTACTTCTTGAACCTTGCTTACACAATTTTTGCAATTCAAATTTGACATCACATTTGCATTTGTTTATGTAGAGTATGTCATTAAGCTCATTAGTGTTTCTTATGTCCACTCTTTTATCTTTGAGCACTGCAATGAAGATGCAAATCAACCAACACCACGGCGTACTTACAATGTACAAAACACTGACTGTGCTAGGTGCTGCAATGGATAGAAAGATGCACAAAACATGAATTATTTCCACTGCAGGAAAGAATCATGGACAGGAGGCCTAATGCCCACAATCTCTCCACCTGGAATAGTGAGAAAAACCTTCCCACTGCTCTCTGCATGTTCTTTCTTTCTCAGACAAGGTGAACTGTTTTGCAAAGAAAACAGGAGAGCAATTGAGAATTCATCTGTATCAAGAGAGTACAAGTTCTCAAATGAGCTTCTGGAAATACTTCAGTGTCTGACTAAAATCATTTCATTAAAAACTTCACACAATTGCTGTGCTGTGAGGGAATATTTCAACTTGGAATGGTAAGTCTGTTTTCCAGCTGAGCCTCGAACCCCCCACTTCTCACCACCATATGGACCCACTCACCAGCTTGGCTGCCATCTCAGGCTCCAACTCTCTGGGTTGCCTCCAAACCAGTTCTCCCTGGACTTTTAGTCTTTGATATATAGGACAATTGTTTTCACAGCCTCCCAGGTTTGAACCTTGGGTAAAAGTCTATTTCTCCCAGGACCTTGACTTACTGGGAATAATTTTGTCTATTTTCTATATTCTTTCCATGATCAATGTCAACCTAGTTTATCTTCATTCTCTTCTGACTAAAGGTCACCCAATTATTCACCTTCCTAGTACTATCTCCTTACATGTATACATTCCACAGTTTCACAGATTAAACTTTCCAAAAAATACCCTTTAGCACAGGCCACTCCCTTGCTCAAATGTCAGTGGCTTCACAGTAGGTTGGTTAAATTACAACTCCCTAATTTGGCCTCTAAATCTTTACTGGACCAACCAAATCTCCACCTTCCCCCCTTTCCCTCTCTGCACTTTTATACAAACTCCTGCTCCAATCAGATGGGCTTGCTCCGTGGATCGCAAATACCTGTGTTTCCCTACCCTGTGCCTTTGCTTCTCCCCTGATCCCACCCACCTTACCCTTTTAACTCCTCCCATTCTCTTCACATTCTATCCACTATCCAAGATTCAGCTATGTCCCATCTCTTTCCTGAAGCTTCCATTATTCCAAACTTCAGGGAATTTTTCGTTCTCTGAACTGAGAGCTCATGGCCTCAATCAGTCTTTTATGATTAGATGAAGCTACATTGGGTTTCTCATGGTAGTTACCTATCTGTCTTCATAACCATTCTGATGATGAACCTAACCTCTTTGTATTCCCATCATCCAGTACCTCAGTAAAACATGTGCAAGTATGTTTGTGTGGCAATATTCCCGAATCATCTATGAGTCCTGTAACTCCTTCCTCCTCCACATCCCCTCCCCCACTCTGCACGTCAGACCAATTCTCATTTCACAAGCTCCAGAGTCCATCCCATCCTTCCAATTCCCACCATTTCCATTCTCTTTCAGACCTTACCCCCCCCCCCCCCCCCCTCCCCCCATCCTTCTCTCAGGCTCTACTTTTGCACTTTCACCCAAACTATGGCCCCAGGCTTCTCTCCATGCCACCCATTCTGTGTGCCAGTCAGATTAACTGTCATAACAATTCAGCATACCATTTTCCACTCCCACGGTCTCAATATAACCCTTTTGCATTCCTAATAAATTCCAGATCTCACAGCATATTCTGACCCTATTATATCCAGTGAGGCTTCTCTCTCATTCCTTCCTCACATGAGCCAACTGCCTCAAATAAATGAATGTACTGAGTTTCTGCTGTGAAAGACCTTATAGTTTTCCTGTTTCCACACCTTTGACCATGTTGCCTCAACTTCTACTAAAATACCCTTTCTCTATTTTTCCACATTTAGAAATTTCAGGCATTTTCAAGGCCCAGTTCAAATCCTCCTTCTTCACGAAGGATAATCCTTACAAAGCTGGCATCAGCTGGCATCACATTAGTTATTTGTTGTTGGAAAATCCATATCTCCTCCCCTTTACTGTGGGTTCTGGTAAAGGAGGAAATGCATATCCCAGTTCTCATGGAGCCTAACATGGTGCTCAATCCAGACTTGTCAGTAAAAACGTTAACTTGAAACCCCAGGTAAAGATTAAAAAATTAATCTAAAAAAAGTGGAGAGAAAGGTAATCCCCTTGAACTTGAAAGGAAATGAAGAAACGATGGCAGGGGAAACAAAAATATAGATTCTAAAAACATAGAAGATTATCATGGAAAGAGAAAAACAAAACAAAAAACTGAAGCCTGAAAGAAGTGCTAACTACGATGTTCTAAGCACACATTTTTAGCAATTTTATGTAACTCTTGTCTTTCAAAACACTTTTAAAAATTTAACCTGAATGTTGTAAAGGCTACTGCCATTTGGGGAGCCCTTCTATTTTCTTTCCTTCTCTAGGGCAATGGATGGTTTATGTTCTAACACCATAAAGAGCAGTAAACTCCCAGTAGGGAGAGCCGTGAACAAGCAATGAATGAGTAGAATGAGCATGTCTTATTGCCTCTTTGGAAATACCACATGCCCTTTTAAACACCGGGAACAAAAAGGAGGAGTGGTGGTTGCAGAGCTATTATGCTCATGAGTGCAAACCCACTGCCATGTGCATGCTTCCGTTACTTCCCTAATCTCCCACAAGGAACAAAGACAACCCTTCTCCTCTTAGGCTAAATTCCTCACTTCATACCCAGTACAGTTCAACTACTTACATCTGGACAACAAGCCAAAGAAGCAGCATTCAAACAATTTGTGAGGGATATGCAGACAAGAGAGAGGAAGAGACAACTTTGCAAACTCCTTCCTGTGCCCCTTTTTAAATATCCCTTTGACCAGAGAGCTCATCTGGGTATGGGCGCTTCCAATCACTTCAAAGAGAACTCTCTGTTCTGATGAGTATTTTGGGGCCATGGGCCAACGCAAGTCAAGGGCTAGCAATTTTATGCTGGGTCTTTGATCAACCTTCCTTTAATCTCTTATCGTGGGTCTGATTCTGGTTTTGCACCTTATCCTCCGGACCTCCTCTGTGCTGACTTTTCTTTGAAGTCAGCGGTAGACGTGTGGGTAGAAGGGCTGTAGGAAACAGACACACGACTGTCAAACTGGTTGTAATTGTTTTTATATTTTGCACTTTGTTTTGAATTACTCAACCTCTCTACAGAGCCACACCTGGGCTCTTCAGATGTTTCCTTATCTGTGGGTCTGTGACTTCTGAGTAAACAAATGTGGTTTAAAAACAAAATTATTCACCTTAATAAGTAGATATAAAAATGGATGTAGTAAAGGCAAATGTACTGATGTGGAGTGCTGTTGACCAGATGTTTGTAAGGTGAAGGAGAGAGTACTAGTATACTAGGATTTTTAAAAACCTGTATAAAAGCACAGAAAGCCTAGAGGGCATTTACAGCAGTTATATGCAGGTGGAGGGAATATGAGTGTGTTTAATTTTGTGTTATTTGCTTATCTTTATTTTCCAATTTGTATTAGATGAACATGTATTGCTTTCACAATAAGAAAAAAAAAGTCTATTTTTAATTGAAGAAAATAGTCACATAAAGACAAGAAAAAGTAATCTTCTATTAATAATGAGCTTATTTCTTGTGAATGACAATTCTGAATTTTCTAGACTGATAATAAATGACACACCATTATTTTCCAAACTAATCTTCTTGTAACATTCTCCCAACTTATTTGACTATAAGAATTTAAAAACAAGCTCAACTACCATCTGGGAAGTTATTAATTGCTGTATTCATTACCAAGGGTCTGTCGTGTGGGTATGGATTAGGGAAATGTTTGGGGTGCTTAAATCAGGCAGGCCTGCTTTGAATTCCTGAGCATTACCACTCTAGTTCTACAGTAGTCCTCCCTTACCTGTGGTTTGGCTTTCCATGGTGTCAGTTACATACAATTAACCACAGTCCAAAAGTATTAAATAGAAAAGTCCAGAAATAAACAATTCATAAGTTTTAAGTAGCACACTGTTCTGAATAGCATGATGAAATCTTGCACTACCATGGTCCATCTTGCCCAGATGTGAATCATCACTTTGTCCGGCATATCTATGCTCTATATGCTCCCCACTTGTTAGTCTCTTAGTAGCTATCTCGGTTATCAGATTGACTATCCCGGTATCTCAGAGCTTATGTTCAAGTAGCCCTATTTTACTGAATAATGGCCCCCAAGCACAAGAATAGTGATGCTAGGAATTCAGGTATGCTAAAGAGTAGCTGTAAAATGCTTCCTTTAAGTAAAAAGGTATGATGTGTGTACGTATAGGAAAAACATAGTATCTATAGGGTCTGATACTTATCTGCAATTTCAGGTAGCCATGGGAATCTTGGAACATATCCCTCATGGATAAGGGTGGGTGACTGTACAAGATTAAGTAATTTTCCTCAAATCAAGCAACTGATAAATGATGGAGTCCCAGGACTTGCACTTAAGTATCTGTGGCTCTCAGCTCATCCTCTTCCCATCATGCTTTGGATACAGCAGATGGGAATATATGAGAAGCAGTAACTTGTACTTTCTTCTTTTCCATTCCTTCTCAATTACCCCTGGCCCTGCCCTCTTTTTACTTCCTCTTCTCCCTGCTACTCTCATAACCACAGCTCCCCTCCTTCCCCAATATCAACCTTATCACCAGCAACTAGTGCTGGGTCAAAGGCAGGACTTGGAGGGGCTGTAGTGGCTCGTAAGAAGGAAAGGGGGAAATTAGATGCATTCTTCCCGTTGGGCAAGCAGACGGGAAAGTGGTATGGAAGCCACTCACTCTCAAAGGCACCTCCAGGAGTGCATCTTCTTGACGTGGACATGATGTGGACATGCTTTAAAGAAATGTCTGCATATTTAGCAGGATTCCTGCCTCACCTCTCCTTGGATAGAATACACTGGGGTAGAGAGAGTGAACAATCTCAGTCATGTTTTCAGAGCAGTACTTTTCAACTCTGGTTAACCATGTGAATCATCTTAGAAGTTTTTAAATATACAGATGCCCAGGATCTACCCCTGATCGACTGATCAGAATCTTTGTGTGGTCCAGGTTTTTGGTTTTTTAATCCTCATATGAGGATATTTTTTCCATTGCTTTTTTCAGAGAGTGGAAGGGAGTGAGGAGAGAGAGAGAAACACAGATGTGAGAGGACACATACACTGGTTGCCTCCTGCACGTGCCCCAACAGGGGTGGGGAGTAGGGGTTGGGAGGGGGGAGTGAACCCACAACCCAGGTACGTGCCCTTGACCGGGAATCGAACCCAAACCCTTCAGTGCCACTGAGCCACACCAGCCAGGGTGGTCCAGGCATTTTTCAAAGCTTCCTGAGTGATTCTAATGAGCCGTCAAGGGAGAACCATCAGATCAGACAATAGAGAAGCATGGAGAATAAGGACAAGAGAACCCAATATCAGAAAGTAAAGATGGGCCCATTTGCTAGTAGATGAATGAGGCCTATTATTTCTTCATGTCTTTCCAGCCTGTGAGTGTGAGTGGGCTCACATCCTGACAACCCATATTTCTAAGTGCACTTCAGTCTCTGCGTCCCCAGCACAGTATTACAGGCAGCCACACACGTGTCTCCTGTACAAGCCCACTTCCCCTCTACTGTGCTGACTTGACCTCCACAACCTCCCACCCCAGATCCCACCCATGAGCCAGTTCCCTCTGGTGCTAGAGCTGTTTGCTGCATGGAAATGCCTCTCTTCCATCTTCCATTGTGTTAGAGGAGTCCTGAGGTGGGCTCCTGCCTCGAAGTGAAGGGCTCTTCTCGATTTTACCTCCACGCTTTCCTCTCCCAAGAACCACAAGGCCAGCAGGTGCGATTTGGGAGTAGACCACAGTAGCAAAACTGCACTATAGTTAGGATCACTTCTCGTCTCTGATGGCCAAGGCTTTGTCCAAGAAACATTTTTGTCGAGCTTGACTCTCTGTGCACTTAAGATGAGCTCTCTATCTCAAGAAGCATCGAAGCCTTGCAGGCAACAGATGTGAGGCATCACCATTCCACCAGTTGCTAGAACACGATTAGACATGCTGGAATTCCAGCTACTCTGGAACCCTGCTGCATGTCTACCTCCAGGGGAAAAAAGCCTTGTTCTGCCAATCAATGACTCTCATGCTGCAAGATTGCCCCCTTTCCTATCTGCCTTCCAATCACATCAATAGGATGCTAACTGAATATGGGATTTGAAGCACTATACTGTGGAGAGATCCCAAAGCTAGATCCGGCCAGAAGGGAGGTTGCTCCCCATAAATCGCCTCAGAGACTGTCTGATTGACCCTTCCCCTATGTCCCCATAGCATGCTGGCTCCTGGATCAGGCCATTGTCCTGCACCGGGCAAGCATGTAAGGCAGTTTCCCCTTATCTGGGGCAGGTCACACACCAGTACCCCATCCGTCCTGCCCTGTTCTATATAATTCTTTAGCACCTGCCACACAGTCTTGCCATTGCCCAAGACACACTTCGTATGTAAATTCCCTTACTACACTCCTGGAGTTGTCAGCCTCTTTCTTCCATTTTTTCCTGCCTTCTGCTTACACAGATAGATTTTCAGTCTCAGGGCTTTTCCCTGGGTCTGTGTGTACAAACATGTATACAGCAAATATGTCAATGTTTATATACTGTATGTATATTCCCTACAAACGAGTTTTCTGGTCGTGTGTGTGTGTGTGTGTGTGTGTGTGTGTGTGTGTTAAAGAAATTTCCGTATGTGTACAGAGCTTCTGGGGAAATTGCCGGTAATATAAAGGTAACCTGATATAACTATGATTCACATAACAAATAAATAATCTGAATAGCACAAAGCTTTGTACTGTAGCACTTTTTTGTGGGCTTAATTTTATTTAATGTTGCTCTCTACTTAGTAGGTCATCGATGCTTTCCGGTGAGAATGCAATGTAATTTATGGGAATTACAAAACAAATACAGTTAATTCTCATTATTCACTGGAATTTTGTCCTAATGTCACCACTAACACTGAATTAGCAAATACTGAATCATTGGGGAAGCACAAGGTTAGGTTTATATGAGTTTTTCATCATACATTTTCATAAACCGATCAATACAAAATCATGTTTTATGTGTGTTTCTGTTGAATTTAAAGACACCTTATTTAATATATATCATTGATTCTAACAATGAGCTCACAACAGTCACTATAACTCATACCTGAACAAAGGTTATCTAATGCTCATCTTTTCTCTGGAAGGCATATCAGTCTTCCTATGGTTAGGAAAGTCAGATATACCTTCAGCACTATGCTTGAGGGCCATTTTACGCAATGAAATAACCAGCAAAATGCATAAAATATGTGAAAAAAAAAGTCACACTAAACAGACCAAGTGAAGGACCCGTGCTTACAATCTCCTTGTTGGACCTGGGCTGGGTATGCACCTGTATGGCGACTCAAATCTTTCACCAATCTGAGCATGTCTGAATACTGAATTTGAAATCACAAAGACTGAATATGAAATCACAAATAAAGGTTAGCCCGGAGGCAAACTGTCAAATAGGGAATTCACAAATGATTAGGATCTTTTATACTTCTGTCCATTTTTAGTCTGAGGCTTTTTGAAATGTCTAGGAAAATGTATAAAACAGCCAACAAAATTAAGTGGAAATGGGATGCAAATAATTTCTTTCTCCATTTCTACTGTATTTTAAAAACTCCCAGCCACAACATATTTGAGTGTAAACATGTTAAATAGGTTAGGCATCTTATCTGGCTCCACAGCAGAATTTCTTTACTGGCTAGTCTCGCGCTGCATGGAGCAAGGTTTAGGGAACAGTATATGAGCAAAACCGTTTTCAGCTTGCTCTCCCCAACTCCACCAAAGCTCTTGGCTTTTTGACCCCAACCGCACAGCATTTTCATTCCACTATCTTAAAATCACTACAATCAGTCTTGCTTCGGACTGTTCTGGAAGTGCCTAGGAAGGTCAGATAAATGTTGAGGTACCAGGAGCAAATATTCCTGTGAAGACCTTAGGACACACATTTCTAATCCAATCTTCTGTCCTAAATGTTTGCTTTATTAACACCAAGCCTGACATTTCTTCCTAGGCAATTTTTGATAATTTGCGAACCTCCTTTGACAACATTCTGAAAGTATTGCTGACCACATTTCCCTGCTACACCATCCTCCCACCCATCCCCCAACCAAAATTAAGGCACAGTTGGAACATTCTGAAAGGACACAAGGAAAATGCAATGTAATCACAACGGGTCACAAAGGACTCCATTCAAAAGGCAGAAATGTGGAAACTAGAATCTGGGGGACCATTCCTGAAGAGAAAATGACTGAAAATGAGCAAACACACAGACTACTGCTAATAAAAACCAAATGGTCTGCATTACAAACATTCTGGATTCTTCCACAATCCACTCCTCAGTGTTAAATAAAATTCCTCTCCCTGACTATTTCTGTGATAACTGAATTGAAAAGATTGAGGGTGGGGCAATACCTGATGCTGAATGTAATCTGGACTGGGAGTTTATCATTTAATTCAAACACTCTCTGTCAACCTCTGGTTAAGTTCCAGCTAAGGCAAGGTCAAGTCTTAGACCCGTCTAATTGGTCAGCTCCAAGAAAAGCTATCACTCTACAACTAACTGTTCAGAAACTGTATGTGGGTTTACACAAGTAAGTCGGAGGGAAGTTTTCAAGCACAGAGAATTTACTCTGTAGAGCTTTGGCTCTCAAGAAAGGAGACCTGTTTTTTGTGTCTATGTTCTAGCTAGAGGAATACTTAATTTATATAGGGTGTCCCAAAATTCACGCAAGATTTGAAATTTGCGTGAGCATTAACAACAACAACAAAAAATAAAAGCCTAATTTTACTTGGTTTATTGAATCAGATTCTAATATCTATTTCCCTTTTATTTCAATCCCTTCAATTTGATAAGCATTACCAAGTACCATTATGGCCCAGGAGCAGGGACAATGAAGACCAATGAAGACCACGGCTTTGCGTATGTGCCAACAAAGCTGTGGAGGCCATTTACCCAATGTGCTATTCCATACATAACCCTATACTGTATACTTTATGAATCAATAAAACATTTACAATTTTTAATTATAAACCTGTGTTTTCTATCAAAATTGCTTCTTGCGTGAATTTTGGGACATGCTATAATTATATTTCTTCTATACATGTGACCAATTTACCTTAAATGCATAGGCATACATACACACACAGGCACAAACCTATACTAGTAAATAGTTAACTAAGAATTCATTCACTATCAGATTTATAGATGAACTATCAGAGTTATATATAGAATGTTAACTAGACGATTTTTCATTTGGGTTTAGCCAAAGATACATGTAATAACAATGAAGTCAGTGTTTGACATATGTCTATCATGCAAGGCACTTTTCTAAGTTATTTAACTCTATATGGTAACAATATTTGTGTAGCCATTTTAAAGATGTAGAAATTGAGGATAAGGAATCTGTACCCACAGTCACACGGTTTGACCGTAAGCATCCTGGTGACCAGTCTGAGCTCTTAACTATGATTCCAGTTGTAATTATTTTTCCTCCTTATAACTGCTCTGTAAAGTAGGACATGCTATCTCTATTTAAAAGAAATGTAGGTACAGAGTGGTTACATGCCCAGGGTCACCAGTATGAATTTAGATTGTGCCCAGGTCTAATTTTAAGTTGATTTTTTTTTCTACAATATCATTCTGCCACACTCCAAATAACAAGAGAGAGAAAATCCAAATTAAATTATACAGAAACCACTGTATTTTTCTGTTTCTTTAAATGCCCAATTAAAAATTTAATTGCTCCACAACATGAGTACAGCTACATGAATTTTTTTCACCTCATTTGGCCCTGGATTTTAAAATTTCTTGAGATAATCACAGAAATCCCAAGTCTAATGGACCCACAATAATAACCCTTAGTTGGCTTTCCCCAAATGAATGAAATTCTTCAGCTTTATCTATTTAAATAACCTATTTAAATGAATGGCTCACAGCCAAAAGAGGACACTCAACAATTTTCCAATAAGGATTCCTCTAAAATTTCACAACCAAAAACATATTCTGTTAATAAATGAAAGCCCTGAAACTGTGTTACAGTGAAATTGAAGTGCTATACGTCTAAAAATAATTTTTCTTTTTTAGGTCCAATTTGCATTTTGAATCCTAAACGATTCTTTGCTAGCAAAAAGCTATTAGAGGTTAAACTTCCATTTAAATGCAATATATCACTTAAAATTAGTTATCAGTGTTGTGTGTTAATTCTAATGTTAGTGAATAATAATCAAGTTCTTTTTTAAAGGAAATATACAGAAGGTTATGAAAAGGCTACGTTGTTCCCTTAGTAACTCTCTCAGGTAGATCCCAAGTTCCCAGGACATGGGTGGATATCTCCGAAGAGAAAGCAATGAGATTACATGCCCATGTTTCTCCCATGAAAACATTTTGCTATTTTAAGTCATGTTACTGAACAAGAATAATCAGGCTAACTTCAATAACATGTAATTACTGAGAGTAACTCAAAACCTTCTTCTGCCTTTGCATCAGTTTTTGTAGGGTATGGTACAAAAAGATCAGGGCAGGAGGATGAGCTGGGTCAACAGTGCTTGTAGGATGCTGCCTAGGTGAAATCAAAATTATAAAAAGCTCTTCTCTAGTGAGTGCTAGTAAATTTAGCACTTATTAGTAAATGAAGCGCTTAGTTGACACAAGGCAGTGTCTGGCTCCACATGTTTATGTTTTTTAATGAATAAATAGTTATTTCTATTATAGAAGTCCCAAAGGATCATGCAAAATCATTTGCCTCCTCCAAAAAGATTTTTTTCCTTGTGGAGCATGAAAAGACTGAAACTTCTCATTACATTGCGACAAACATTTTTGAATACCCCTCTGTGTCCGACACTATTCCTAACTGAAGGTACCATGGTGAACAAGCAGACATAATCCCTGCCCTCACAGAGCTTGCAGGTTTTCCTCTGAAACGAGGCTGTTTCTTTCATAATTCACCTGGCCTCCTCTAATGTAACTGCATCTAGAAATGAAGGGTTGTTATACTCAGTTCACATTTTCAATTCCCAGTTGTCCCCAGTGTTCAGCTGGCTTGAAAAGATCCTATTTTATATGTAACCTAGAGGTAAGGAGCACTGCAGTGGGCTTCTATAAGCGAGCTTATGCTTGTATGTGTGAGTTGACCGGGAATTAGAATGCGCGTGCTATGAATGAAGCAACCAGGGATGGAGGCACCTTAGATGATGGTGGTTGAAAAGTGGCAACACTTAGCCAAAGAGTGGCATCCAAGAGAAGGAGGGCATGGGATTCCTTAAAGGACAGCAGAAATGAGTCGCTGAGAAGGGAGAAGCTCCGAGTGAACTGGAGATGGAAGGGGAAGGCCAGACTAGTGGAGAATTTAGTCCTAGAGAGCTGGAAATGTTTAACCAAGTAGGAGATCGGTTGACAATAATCCCTGCAACAGGAAAATAGTGGGAAAGAAAAAGACATCTAGAAACCGTTTCCTTGCTGACCTAGTTCTAGCTTAAGAGGGTAGAATTCTCAAGGTAAATTAAACTAAGGGAACAATTGACTTTTATGCTAGTGAAGGAGATGGATCAGACAGAAAAGGGCTAACCTTAGGAGCTTTGACAGAGAAATACAGAACAGAGAATCTGACTTACATAAATGGGACAAAGCCAGACTGAAAACACTCCTTTGCTGCGGTATTTGTGTACCAGGTGCCCTGACACGTCACTTCGCTTTGATAACAATGGTTTTGTGATCTCAGAATTAGGAACCCGAGAATAAGTCCAAAAGTAAATAAAATATTCATTCATTCAAGCAATATTTATTGACAGCTTGCTATGTGCCATGCACCTTGCTGGGACAGAATGACGAATAAGAGAGACAGTCAACACTTACATTATAGTGGGCAACCTAGACATTGGCCAGCTAACCACAAGGGAGATGTGAGTTCTGTGTGCAGTGGGTAGGTGTGCTGGGAGTGAAGGAGGAATTAGCTAGGCAAAGGTGGAAAAGACAGACAGCATTTCATTCATTTGCTCATTCATTCATTCAACAAATATTTGAGTTAGGTACCGCCCGAGCTGTGTTCCAGGCAGAGAAGGTGGGTAATGGCCTTGACAAAGGTGGCAACCGAAAGAGGACAAGAGTGTAGAGTGGTTCTCTGTGAGTGTGAAGGAGGCCGTCCTTGGAAGTAAGGATGCAGGATGGATAAAGGATGAAGGTCTACGTTCTCAAGGCTTCAGCACTTCAGGAGAAACCCTGCCTGTCTTTGGGGAAAGCAGACATGTGGGAGCCAATAGGCAGGGGTCTGGCCTTTGTCACCCCACCTGGTGAAGTAGAGGGATCTGACCATGGGGAAGAGGACTTACTTTGCTGAGGATGAAGGAAAGAGCAAGCATTGCCCTAGCCAGTTTGGATCAGTGGATAGAGCATTGGCCTGCGGACCGAAGGGACCCAGGTTCAAGTCCAGTCAAGGGCACATGCCTGGGTTGCGGACTCGGTCCAATGTGCAGGAGGCAGCCAATGATTCCCTCTCATCATTGATGTTACTATCTCTCTCTTCCTCTCCCTTCCTCTCTGAAATCAATAAAAAAATTTTTTTTTAAAAAAAAGGAAAGAGCCAGCATACCCTAGAAGTCCTCATCATGGCCATCTCATGGGAACAGCTCTCCCTTTATTCTCAGCCTATCCTTAAGGCTGATCATGAAGTTCTAAATCACCACTTTAACACGTAGCCTGTCAAGTCAACTTATGCTTTCATAAGCCCTAGCTTAGACTAGTTCTCCCCACGAATCTAGAGTTCTTGTGGATTGCACATGTTAAGCTGCTGCCAACCACTTCTATAACGCTCATATATCATGTCGTCAATTGCATGACTATATGGTTAGGTGAGAGAAGGAGCCTTAGACCATCAACAATGCAATGAATTATTAGTATGAAATAAGTCAAGTATATTTCCAGTTTACTCATAGACTATAAAAGCAATGATAACTATAATCCTCCACCCAAAGCAAGGATTCTAATTCCAACACTTTGCACACTAACAGGTCCATAACAGACATTCCAAAAGATTCCTTCATTCTCAGTTAATCAAAATCTTCTTATAGTAAATTATCATCATCTTTAACTTAAAAACTTTAAAAACCACACATGCCCTATATCAGAATCTTAAAACATTTTAAAATATATTTTTATTGATTTCAGAGAGGAAGGGAGAGGAATACAGAGATAGAAACATCAATGATAAGAGAGAATCACTGACTGGCTGCCTCCTACACACCCCCACCACTGGGATTGAGCCCGCAACCCGGGCATGCGCCCTGACCGGGAATGGAACCGTGACCTTCTGGTTCAAGGGTCGATGCAACCACTGAGCCACACCGGCCAGGCAGAATCTTAAAATATTTTGATACTGGTTTCTTTTTCCTGTTGCTATACTTGAATTTTAAAATAACTTGTATTGTTCCCTTAAAGTCAGATAGGAAATATCTGAAAAATGTTTAACTTTCTCACATAATTAGATTTTCTGGTGTTAAATAAAACAAGACCATTGATTCCTTTTTCCTAAGTTTTAAAAATTAATAGGTGTGGTGGCTGATGGTTGAGGGAAAAGCAGGATGCGTGGCTTTCACAAAATTAGTGAACTGTTCCTGTCTCCATATATAAAGAAACATTTTCTTCCATATGGAATGTTTGTCATTTACATAAACTGGGCTCAGGTAGGAGTAGTCTGCGGCAGTGCAATGAGACTGAATCTTACTTAGACAGATCACAAGAGATCAGAACAGAGGAAGCTGCCCGCTAAGAACAAGGGAAAGAAGCTACACAGGATGAGGCCCAGCAGGCAATGTGTGGTGATCCAAGAAAGTTCTTCAGGGTCTGGCCAAACGTGATGAGGTTAAGTGCTAAGTTGCATTTCAGTCCCAGAAGATGGAAGAAAAGCATAAGCTCGGTTTCCAGCACTGGGGAATGAGCCAGAAGTGCGATCCCAAGACACAGGCAGGAACCCACTTACTAGAGCTGAGGTCAAAAGCAGCTCAGAAGGCATGAAACTGACTGGGTGTGGAGCCAGAGCCACTGACCTTGGCCTTTGTGAGTGTCAGGGCCTGCGATGGGCTAATCCCGCAACAGGGGCCCTGCATGGAACTCAACCAGTTCATCAACTTCTCGAATCTTCGCACTTCTTTATCTTAATTGTATGACTATAGTTGAAATATATCTTGTAAAATTTCAAAGCACTTATTGCTACTATCTTATATTCTCCTTTAAAAGATTCGTATTTGCATGGATATGAGTTTAAGGGGACTGTCAAGGTTTCGCTTGTGCCATTTCTTCTCAACACAGTGTCATATCCTTGCTATAGAATAGTATATACCAGTGACGGTGAACCTATGACATGCGTGTCAGAGGTGACACATGAACTCATTTTTTGGGTTGATTTTTCTTTGTTAAATGGCATTTAAATATATAAAATAAATATCAAAAATATAAGTCTTTGTTTTACTATGGTTGCAAATATCAAAAAATTTCTATATGTGACACGGCACCAGAGTTAAGTTAGGGTTTTTCAAAATGCTGACACGCCGAGCTCCAAAGGTTCGCCATCACTGGTATATACAGTGCTTTGAGAAATTTTGTTCTGCTAATGACCATTTTATATTGTTTCCTTTATTTGATTCACTCAAATATAATTAACTTATTTCTCTGAACAAACACAATTATTAATATTTTGCTTCTTGCCTTCTAAGTTAGTGATATCATTAATTGCTGTATACATGTACTTCGGGACAATGAATTCATTTTGGTTTGAGCCTGGCAGAAGTATCAAAAACATCCTAATTTTATTCAGCTAATTTAATTATACCAGAGAATTAAGCCAGTGGATTTAACAAAAGCTTTCTTTACTGGAAGTGTTTATAAGGAACTACTGGGTCCTGAAGCACATCTTAAAGCATAAGTTTTTAATGATCTGGGAGTTCTTTAAATAATAATTTCTTTGAAGCTCAGGAAAGCCTTCATTAACAAAAAAAACTACATAGAAGATATGGCCTGGGCCACGCCACCATTTTATAGTTGGCTTGCTTGTTTTTGCCTTAAGCAATCAAGACCCACTGCTTGCTATTAGCTACCTCCTAAATTGACTTCAATTTGACTCCCCAATCATCTAGTTTGTGCTGTGAACCTCCCCGCCACAAACATTTATGCCACCACCCTTTTTAGCTTCACTACTACTAACAGATTCCTCTGGATTGAAGAGTTTTTAAAAAATACATTTTGATATCTGAAGTGTAACAATTCTGTTTGCGGTTTGTTTGTTTGTTTTAAATTTCTAAGGAAGATCTGGCCTCTAGGAAATGTTTAAGAAACATTTTGTCTCAAGAAAAAAAGTCATTGATTCACTTTTGAGTTTTTATCTAGGCTAGTAAAAAGATAAAACTAAATTCATTAGTAATTCTCATCCTATCAAATAAGGGCCACAATAACATGCCAGATAGGTGGGCCTCTGACATCTCCTCTTTGTTAAAAAAATAAAATTTTTTTTATTAAAATTGACAGTTAATTGGAATGTATTAGTTTCAGATATACAGCATAGTGGTTAGACATTTATATTACTTACTAGAGGCCCGATGCATGAAGATTAGTGCAAGAATGGGCCTTCCTTCCCCTGGCTGCCAGCACCGCCTTCGCTTCAGCTGGAGCCACCTTTTTGCCTTCCCTCGGGCCC
This sequence comes from Myotis brandtii, assembly GCF_000412655.1. NCBI lineage: Eukaryota > Metazoa > Chordata > Mammalia > Chiroptera > Vespertilionidae > Myotis > Myotis brandtii. The sequence goes on along the minus strand of NW_005366679.1, from coordinate 2,385,432 downwards.
GGAGCCACCTTTCTGCCTTCGTTCGGCCCGGAGCCTTCCCACACTGCCCAGAGGCCCAGAGCGGATGGGGCGGTGTGGAACTTTGTTGGGTTAATTTGCATACTCACTCCTGATTGGCTGGTGGGCATCATGAAGGTATGGTCAATTTGCATCTTTCTCTTTTATTAGTATAGGTGAAGCCAACATCTCCTCTTGCTTGTTGCTTTTACCCACTTGAGTGATACAATTTCATATGCCAACACATGAGTCCCAAACCCTAACCTATCTGAATTCTATATTCTGGAATCTTACTCTTGTCAGCAAACATTTACAACCATTCAGAAGAGTGTCTCCTGCAAAGTTATCTCTCTAGAGAAGGAAAGAAAAGGGTTTGGGATGTGAAAGGAAAGAGAATTAGAAGAGCATTTCTGGTATTCCCTTGGGTAAGAAGACGTGACTGTAATTAGTCCTAAACCTACTCACGGAATGCTCCCTCCAGCTCTCTGATTTAAACTGCAACCCCTTCCCTGGAAGCTCTCTCTCCTAGCACTTCACAACATTGAAAGGCAAAACTAGCCTTCTATTATCACTCTCTGCAGTATCCAAATCATTACTCTCCGCTCTGTTGATATAGGCTTCCACCAATTGACCATCCCAGCTTCAACTATTTTATCTGTCATCTACTAACTTCCTAGACATTCATCTGTTTATTAAAGACTGATTTCTCGCTACCCATCTTCCCTTCCATGAAAGTTCTATCATCTTCCTAGCTAACATCCAGGACTATGTGGACAAAAGAAAATCTCTGCTATCTCTATATTAAGCATTTCTTACCTTTCTAAACTCTCAGGACCTTCACCTCCACTTCACATCCTTACATGCCTTTCCATGGTAATTCCTGATGTTATCACCCAGAGCAGTTCTACCCTTAAAATCTTCAACTTGAGTAACCTATGCTCCAACCATCCATAATCCTTAGAAGTTTTTTTCATTTCTTTGTCCCTATACACCTGCTCTTCAACTTCACTGAGAATTCTCACCCTGTGCCCACTCTACTTGTCCTTTGCCTTTTTTGTACTTTCTAGCCTACATCCTGTGATGCCATCATTTCAATCATCATCTCACCTAAGAATTTCATTCCCTTGCCTGTCTCAATGCTGTCAAGCTGCCTTCCTTTTCCCTTCCAACTCTAGGCTAAGATATTTAATAATGTATTTTATATATTTAGTGATTAATTTGTTTATTGTCTGTCTCATTTTTCATTGAAAGCTCCTTGTAAGTAGAGACAGTGTGTTGTTCATTTCTGCATCTGCAGCAACTAGAACAGTGCTCAATAAATATCTGTTGAAGATATTCGTGATGGCAGGAAAATCCCTTAACTGCATGGTTTAATGCCATTTCAGGTTGTGGCCTTCAACTCAGACAGGTCATTAATTCTGTGTACAGCCTTTCTACATGGCCATGGTTAGCCTTCCCTTCCACTGCTCACACTGCCCCTTTTTAGCCTTCAATAATCTTCTACCTTCTTTCTCCCAGGGGCAGATTGTGCCTCTTACTTCACAGATGAATAAGTGGATAATGAGTCATGTGGCTTCCTATCTTTCCCAGCCTTCAAATAGAGTTTTGCCTCCAAACCATCATTGCCTCTTTCCCCAGATAATAAAGGAAGAGGATGCCCTCCAGGTAATAGAGGAAGAGGATGCCCTCCTCTAAGTGCAGTCCTGTCATCTTTTCTCTGGATATATCTTCTCTTACATCCCCAGGAACAAGATCTACACATTGTCCCATCTTCCACCTGCATCTTCCACTTCTCCCTCTCTGCTTTCAATTCTTATCTTACTCAACCTCTCAGCTGCCATTTTATAGCACTTGACTGATTTTCCTTCTACTTCCCTGACTCCTCCTCTGAGTCTCTTTTGGAAATCTCCATTTCCTTCCAGGGAAATCTCAAAGACACCATCTATAGGCTGATGACCCCTGAATCCTTATCTCCAACCCTGTCTTCCCTAAACTTCGACTTGTGTAAGACTTACCAGTATCTCAGATCTACATTGTCTCAAAAGAACTTTTCATGCACTGGCCCCAGCCTATTACCCAAACAGCTCTTCCTCTGTGTTCCCTGAATCAGTGAATGGCAACACATCACCCAATTTCCCACGCCAGAAACTTGAGTTATACTTTACGTACTTTTTTCTCACTAACTCATATATTTATGCAAACACCATGTCTTAAGAATTATACCTTTTAAATATTCTCAAATCCACCCATTCTCTTCACTCTGTTACCATTCAATACAGGTAACCATGAGCTGTCATCCAGATAAGTGGGCAGCAGCCTAATACCCTGCCTGCAGCCCTTTTTTAGTTACAATTCTGATCAAGTCATGCTTCCTTGAAAACCCTTCCTTCTGTAACTTCCATTGGTATTAGTCAAAGGTTGAAACAATTTAACATGGACTACAAGACCCAACTCCTGCTTTTCTCTTGGGCCAATGCGCAACACCTCCCCTTCTCACTCCTTCTCACATCCTCATATTCACCCTCTCTGACTTAGCCCTGTAGCTACTCTTCCAGTTCCTCAATCTTGCTGAGCTCCCCCCTCGCACCTAGGACACAGAAATGTTATTCTTGGTATGGCTAAATCTTTGCCTCCGCTTCACCAGGTCTGAGATGGACAGCCGGTAAGCTTGAGAATGCTACACCTCTGCTTAAAATCCCTTAGATCAGTGGTTCTCAACCTTCCTAATGCCACGACCCTTTAATACAGTTCCTCATGTTGTGGTGACCCCCAACCATAAAATTATTTTCGTTGCTACTTCATAACTGTAATTTTGCTACTGTTATGAATTGTAATGTAAATATCTGATATGCAGGATGTATTTTCATTGTTACAAATTGAACATAATTAAAGCATAGTGATTAATCACAAAAACAATATGTAATTATATATGTGTTTTTCAATGGTCTTAGGCGACCCCTGTGAAACCAAAGGGGTCACAACCCACAGGTTGAGAACTGCTGCCTTAGATGATCCCTGCAACATACTTATTCATTTTCTATAAACTTTAGGAGTTACAGCCCATGTAGCAAATGACCTAGCCCCCCTTTACTTTTCCAGCATCATCTCTTACTAGCCTGGGGCATCCCACATTACAGTCCAGCCATCATGACCCACTAGCAGGTCCCAAACTCACTGAGCCTTCGCTTGCATCCTGCAGCCAGACAATGCACATGCTTTCCTCTGGTCTGGCAATCTCTGACTATCCTTCAGAACCCAGTGGGCGACATTTCCTGTTGAGAATGCTTCCCTGGCACCATTACAATCACTAGCTGCTCACTCCCATGACTGATCTAGTTCAGGTGTTCCTTCCTCAGAGTGCTGGTAGGTATCCCTGTGTATCCCTGTCATAGCACTTTGCGAAACCACAAAGTCATTTTGTTTATTGGTCTGCTATGCTGACCAGACTGTCACTTTCCTGAGGGGAAAGAGCGTCATCTAATTCCCAGTTTCTAGAAAAGTCCTCAACATTTAGAAGGTGCTTAATGTTTCTGCTTAAAAAAAAATTTAATGAATATATGAATAAATAAAGTAATGAATGGGTGAGGAGAGACATTGTTCTGAAGCCCCTGTGAACACATTCATGCCCACATTGTACTGGGAACAATCTCAGGAGGACATTCCAGGTCCGGCCACTTCATTATTAGCAGAACAACAGGCTCAGGAAGTACCTCACTCCGAGTTAGTTTTCCCCAAGTAGCACAGTCTGAAACTGCACCTATTGAAGCAATTAGTTACCATATACCCTCTTAAGAAAATGCAAATGTCCAGCTAATTCCTATATACCTTAATGCCAATTCATTTACTTCAATTGCTTTTTCTCCTAACACCTAACAAAGAACACTCTGCTGAATGATAGGAACTTCGTATGTCAGAGAGGAGAGAAGGTCTGGCATGGGTATATTTGAAAAGCTTCCCTAATTATCCTAACAAGCAGCCATCGTTGAGAATCACTGCTCTTCAGCACTTCTCGAACTTTATTGTGCACACTAGCCTCCTGGGGGCTTTACTGAAAATTGCAGCTGCAGACTAAGTACAGCTTACGTGAGGCCTGCGAATTTGTATTTGCTGATACAGATGCTGCTGGTCCAGAGACCACACCTTGAACAGCAAAGATCTAGTTATTCTCCTCTTGCTGCAGGCCTCTGGCTTCCTTCTTTTTAAGGGTTAATCCATGGCTAGGAAAGGGCTAACAGCGAGGGTCTTCCAGGATGCACAGAGTAGTCATGTGTTCAAATCCAGATGTGCCTTTTGACAGGTTTTGCTTGATAGGAAACATGGATCCAAGTGCCCATTTCTCATTGTGCTTATTTTAACTGATTCACGGGCTACACTGTCACCCCCCTGTGCTAAGATCGAGCACAACGGTCAAGGAAAATGTTAATAGGAGATGATACAGTTTTACCTAAGAGTATAAAATGTACCACTCTCTCTTCTCTTCTCTCCCTCTTTTTGGCCACACCTTTCTCTTTAAAAATATACTGACTGTTTTTTTATTGTCACTAAATAGTTTTAAATAGTGCATTTGTAATGTTCATGAAAGAGCACTTTAAATGGAATATACCTGTGCATTTTATCTGTGGTGCAGGTCCCTGAAGGATGCGTAACATGCAGTGGGGCTGTCATTAGTCTTTGTTGTTTCTCTGTAAAATGAGACACTTTTAATTCCAATTTTGTAGATAAGGGAAATGAAATGCAGAAAGCTAAACTGACTTAATTAAGATCACCTACTAATAAACGCAGGATGTGGCCAAAACTGACATCTTAGCTCTCCCATGCTAAGTTGGCTTAGTGGAAAAAGAAGCAGTCATCTTTTAAAAGACTGTGCCTTAATTATTCATAACATTTGCATCTCTTTGAAATAAAGTTTACTATTTAACAGCCTTTCTCCTGCACATATCTATTGCTGGAATTTATCTATATTCTACTCATCTAATTATTAACTTAACATTGCTCTTAAAAGCATTCAAAGTGGCCTCACAGGAATACATAAAGTAACTAATATACATCAGATGAGAAAGAAAAAGGACAGGAGTAATGCTAGTGAATCAAACATATACAAAGAGGTCCTATAATTAAGGGTTAAAAACAAATTTGACTCTTGACTTAACCAGCAGTCAAGGTGAAAAGGGAAACATTTCACAGAGCCCATATGAAAAACCAGACATTTTTCCAGAAGCAAGATTATCCCTGGTGACTGTTCTCCAGCACACCCCATAGTCTGACTGTGACTCAGAGATGACTGGCCCACCGGGCCCCACTACCCCACATACAACTCTGACTTCTGAAAGCAAAACCCCAGGGCACGCCAACAATGCTTCCAATCGCTAATTCTGAAATAATTTTAACTTGCTAGTTGATTTACTACTTTTTGTAGATTTTTCACCAATAGATCACTAATATACTCGCTCAATTTGAGAAGCTTAGGTTATTTAGCAAAGATTTGGTAGACATTGAAAATTACACATACTCATTTTGAATTAGAAAATGGGAATCACTGGACAACATTTAACAGCAAGCATAAGATCAAAATAAGATAATCCTATTAATAAAGAGGTAATATGCAAAGTGATCATCACTCCAACACACAAGATGGCCGTCCCCATGTGGACACAAGATGGCCAGCAGGGGAGGGCATTTGGGGGCAACCAGGCCTGCAGGGGAGGACAGTTGTGGGGGACCAGCCCTGCAGTGGAGGGCAGTTAGGGGCAACCAGGCCAGCAGGGGAGGGCAGTTATGGGCGACCAGGCTGGCAAGGGAGGGAAGTTGGGGGTGGCCGGGCCAGCAGGGGAGGGCAGTTGGGGGCAACCAGGCCAGCAGGGGAGGGCAGTTAGGGGTGACCAGGCTGGCAGAGGAGAGCAGTTAGGGGCAATCGGGCTGGCAGGGGAGCAGTTAGGCATCCATCAGGCTGGCAGGGGAGTGGTTAGGGGGTGATCAGGCTGGCAGGCAGAAGCGGTTAGGGGCAATCAGGCAGGCAGGTAGGTGAGCGGTTGGGAGCCAGCAGTCCTGGATTGTGAGAGGGGTCCCAGATTAGAGAGGGTGCAGGCTGGGCTGAGGGACACACTCACCCCGTGCACAAATTTCGTGCATTGGGCCTCTAGTTACTTATAAATGGACATTAGAGATGGAAAAGGGGGTGAAAGCTATTTTTAACCATCTTACTGAGTTATAATTTGCATACCATAAATTAACCCAATTATGTTTAATATAACCATACAGTTGTGTAACCATCACTATAAGCCAATTTTAGAATACTTCCATCACCCCCTGGTGTCCATTTGCAGCAATAAATGCTCTACCCCCAGCCTTAAACAACAGCTATTTTGCTTTCTGCCTCTACAACTTTGCCTTTTCTGGAAATTTTCATATAAATAGAATTACATAATATGCATTCTTCTGTGTCTGGCTTATTTCACTGAACATGTTTTTCAGGTTCACCCACATTATTGCATGTGCCATAATTTATTCCCTTTTACTGTTGTGTAGTATTCCTCTTTGTAGTTGTACCACATTTTGGTACTCACCTGTTGACAGACATCAGAGTTTTTCTATGCTTTGACCATTATAAATAATACTGTAATGGACAATGACATAACATCATTGTAAGGACATGTGTTTTCATTTCTTTTAGGTAAATACTTAGGAGTGGAATTGCTGGGTTGTATGGAAAGCATCTGTTTAATTTTCATTAAAAAAATTGTCAAACCCTTTTCCAAAATGGTTTTTACACTTTGAGCTGGGATGCAGTAAAATATTTTACATTCCGCCAGCAATATATGATGCTTCCAGTTTCCCCACATCCTATTGACACTTGCTATTCTCTATCTTCTTTGTGATGGTCCTTCCAATGGGTACGAGGTTAGAGGGTTTTGAACATAAATAATTTATTCAGTTTTCAGTCAGTCAGAAATAGGATCAAAATTTATCCACTCTCCCTACCTCACTCCTGCTCCCTGTATCTCCTTTTCTGAATAGTCTCAGAAAAAAAAAATTTGGTAGAATTTTAAGGCTGTGTAACTTTCTTCCCCTTCTGATCTTTTTAATTCCCTGTTTTTCAATTTCTCTTAGAAAAATCTAAAACATGCTATCAACTTGAGCTTCATATTATATTAAGGGCTTGCTGAAAAGCACCTTGGATTTGGTGGTGAGCAGGACAAAACAAGACCCTTCAACTACAGGGGACCTTCCCATATCTTTCCCTCTAAAATGTTGAATAAAGCTGCGGTCCTGCCAGTAAACTTTGGTTTATATCCCCCCCTCTTGAAAGACAGGTAATTTTTGCAGCTGTAAAACAAACCTTTGGATTCAAAATACACTTACAAGGTATTGCTAATTTTCTTTCCCTTTAACCACTTAATTCAACTTATCTCTTTTCCATTCCTTGACCATGAATTTAAAAAGTGATGGTCTACTACTGCTTTAAAAGTACCCAGAAGGTAAGAAAAATATGTTATATGTGTGTGTGTATTTATCATATAATTGGGTCTCTTACTTGGAAAGAATTTGATTGACAGATGCTAATTTCAACTGGAGAATATTTAAAGTAAATATTGCTACATAACTGTCAGAAGATGGTGTCAGGGAAGCCGCCCAAAGCAAATTGCCACATTCCACTTATAAATTAACAAAGGTGCGCTTCAGCAGCCTTTCCACTAAGATACCTGCTGCCTTCTTATTGCCTGAAGGATATTTTTCAAACTTAATTGTGTAATAAAGTAACCCCATCTCCTACTGTAAAAGGTTGTAACTCCTCTGGCAACCCTCGGGAGTCCCCCTGCAATACTTATCTAGTTGTGCCAGTTTTCTTTACACAGGCGTTTGTGGTATTAATAGGCAAGCAAGGGGAGACCGTGGCCCACAGAAAGGCAGAGATCCCCTGTTGCTGTCGAGAAAAGGCCAGTTGGTGCCAAGATACTCCGCCTAGGGGATGACCTGGATCTGGCCCTCGAAGAAATGACCAGATATTTGGAAGTTTCTTTACTTTAAAGATCATAGCTCAAGCCACACAAAAGTGATAATAAGTCACATTTGAATATATTCGTCATGCTGCATGCATCTTTCAGGTGAACATAATGCCTCCTTGCCTTGTATTAATAATTTAAGTACTGCACAGCTAGTGTGGTTCAGTGGTTGAGCGTCAACCTATGAACCAGGAGGTCACAGTTCAATTCCCAGTCAGGGCACATGCCCGGGTTGTGAGCTCGATCCCCGGTAGGAGGCATGCAGGAGGCAGTTTAATAATTCCCTCTCATCATTTTTCTATCTCTCTCTCTCTCCCTTCCTCTCTGAAATCAATAAAAAAATATTTTAAAAAAATAATAATAATTAAAGTACTCATCAAAAGTTTGCTTGCTAGTAGAGGATTAAAGGAAATGGATAGTTCTGAGAGTTTTCCAGTCTTGATGCTCCATGAGCCTGTCTCTCGGAGTACAACCTGCACAACTCTACAGGTGGCCTGGTTCTCTCTTGCGAACTGCATTGCTCAGGTATCTTGGCTTCTTTATCCTGGAGATTCTAGGACCACACTGCTAATATCTGCTTCTTTAGACCCCTCCATTCCTTGTTCTAGCTGATGTACAAAAATCACCGATGAAGCTGCGCATTGTCTTCAGTAAAGGAGTTGGTTTCCAGGTCTAAGAGATATTCTCCTTCTAGGACTGGATTTAAATATTCATCTTACATCTCTTAGCAGGAGCATTAGCAATCTGCTCTCATCAACTGTATGCACAGGCATAAAGTATTAAAGGTTTGGCAGATTCTAGTCTCCTTTGAGGCATCATGGAGAAGGGGTCATGAATACAGGCTCTAGAGCCAGGCTGCCTCCTGGGCTGGGATCCTAACCCAAGTTTTTTCATCTGCAAACAGAATGGATAATGCAACCTGCCTCACAGGGTCATTATGAGGATCAAATGTGTTAATACGTGTTAACTGCCTACAATAGAGCAGACACATAAACATGCAGTAAGTGTTAGCTATGACTCTTCTATTTCATTATCTTCTATTTTTATTTTATTATGCTCTATTATTCTGTTATTATTGTCCTGCATTCTATTATTATAGTCCTCTATGGATCTATTTAACATTTCTTCCTTATATTTGTTTATTATATAACTCACTTTAGTAATAGAACATAGTTTGGTAAAAAAAAAAACAAAACACTGTGCATGGGGAGGTCTGTGTTTTAATTCTTCAAAGATAGTCTTTACATATATAAATTGATTTCACAGAGGAAGGGAGAAGCAGACATAGAAACATCAATGATGGGAGAGAATCATTAATCAGCCCCCCCCTGCATGCCCCCCACGGGGGATGGAGCCACAACCCAGGCATGTGCCCTGACCGGGAATCAAATCGTTTCCTCCTGGTTCATGGGTCGACGCTCAACCACTAGGCAACACATGCCGGACAAGACAGTCTTAAAATCAAGGGACTATGGAAGGAGTATTGTTAGTTCTCTATGGCCGCTATAACAAATTACCATAAAATTAGTGGCTTAAAACAGCACAAGTGTATTATCTTATAGTTCTGAAGATCAGAAGTCTAAAAAGGGTTGGCGGAACCACATTCTTTCCGGATCCTCTAGGGAGAACCATTCCTTTCCCTTTTAGCTTCTAGAGCAGCGGTTCTCAACCTGTGGGTTGCGACCCCTTTGGGGGTCAAACGACCCTTTCACAGGGGTCGTCTAAGACCATCGGAAAACACATATATAATTACATATTTTTTTGTGATTAATCACTATGCTTTAATTATGTTCAATTTGTAACAATGAAATTGGGGGTCACCACAACATGAGGAACTGTATTAAAGGGTTGCAGCATTAGGAAGGTTGAGAACCACTGTTCTAGAGGCTACATATATTCCTTGGCTGTGGCCATGTCACTGAAGCCTCTACTTCTGTTATCACATCTCTTTCTCTGATTCTGACTCTCCTGCTCCCTTATCCCTTATAGGAACTCTGTTACTACACTACTCCATCCAGATAATTCTGGATAATCCCCCAATTTCAAGATCTTTAACTCAGTCGCATCTGCAAAGTGCCCTTTGACATATGAGGTAACCTGTTCACAGGATCCAGGGATAGGAAGTGGACACCCTTGGAGGCATTAGTCTGTTTACCACCAAGGGAAAAGCACTGGCTGAACTCTTGATTTCACTTAAGCCAGCGGTGTCCAACCCGAGGTGATTATGCTGCTCAGGAGATACCAGTATTTGGCAGTGTCTGGAGACATTTTTGGTAGTCATAACTGGGGCAGGGGGGTTGTTACTGGGCATCTAGTGGGTAGAATCCAGGGAAACTGCTGAACATCATACAATGTACAGGACAGCGGCCTCCTCCCAACCAAGACTTATCCAGCCTAAAAGGTCAACAGTGATGAAGCTGAGAACCTGTGACTGAAAGCATGTGATTCCTGGAAATCTCCTGCGTTTGCTAAGGTTGCCACACAATGGGAGCATTGCAGGACTTAGATTTATACAGAGACATTTGAGGAATCACATACAAGCTCTATAACTCCATGTTTTTGACAATCTTATATGGTAAATAAGAGATGAATAACATGACTCATACTTTAATAGTAGGGTTTTAAGCACTGCCCTAACTTGTTATTTGTTGAGTAGTTTGTTTTATTTTAGGTCTGGCGTAATCTTTCACACTGCTGCATTTCATATATAGACAAGTTCATTTCAAGTGTTTATTATAAACATCATTTTTATGGATATTATGAATATTTAAACTCGTAGATGCTCAGATTGAAGTACCTAACACCAAACAGATTTCAAGGTGACCCACAGCTTTCTGCAACATTTTATTTTTGCCTTACTATGGCCCCTCGACCTCACAGGATCAAAGAGAGAAGGACACTTACATGGTATCCCTTCCACTGGGAGAAAGATTTTAACTTAGAATCAACATTCACTTATATGTAAGCATCTTGGCTTACGTTTTCAATACTTAATTTTTCAATTCTCAAGAATTTCTGTGCTTTGGTTTGAATTTTCCCTGCCCTTTAAAATAACTGATAGGATTGCTAGTAGAGGACTTTATATGTTTTCTACATTTTTTACATCTTCCTTTTCTTTTCCATCCTTCTCCACTCTTCTCATTCTCTCCCTTTCTTGATTACTTTCATTCTGTTCAAGAGTTCCCCAACTGTTCTTAATTTGCAGCAACTTCAAAATGCAACGGTTGTATAGTCAATGGCAGAAAAGACTTCTTAACCAGCAAAGGACTGTGTGTGTGTGTGTGCATGGGTGTGAAAATGTTATCCATAAGGGTGAATTTGAACTTCATTTTTTTCACCCAGGAAGAATAATGACTATGAATATGAAAGTATTCTAACAGATTGTGAACCAAGAGAACAGAATGAAAAAACATACAAGCAACCTTGTTTACCACTGAAGCTATTTCTATTGTGTACATTTCTCTGCCAAGATACAGTTCTACAAAGCGTTTTACATTTGGTATGATTTCTGAGCTACAATGACATGATACAGGTTAAACACATCTTAATGAGTTGAAACTTGCCAAACAGTATTTAACAAACCAAAGCCATACCCCTAAACATTAAGTCACACCTAAGATTCCAGATTTCCAGTATCACATTGCTCATTGGGTTAGGTACCACGAGAGGAAACTGCTGGGATCTCTGTCTACCTACTAGTCAAAGGATGCAGCTTCTTCAAAAACCAAATGCAAGAAAAAAAAAGAGAGAGAGAGAGAGAGAAAAGAGTGTGAGGCAGAAGAGAAGAGAATGTGTGAAAGAGACTTAAGAGACATGCCAGGTGTATTAAAGACTGAGAAACTTGGAGCTGATTAGAGGTCAATGCCTAAGTGCAAGTTTCTCAAAACCGGATGGTGTGAGCATATAACAGGGCAGCTGGTAGAGGGAAAGGAGGGGGAGGATTTGGGGAGAGAACAAATGGTAACTTTGACAACTTGGGCACATATCAGCTCTGGCACAGGGACCCTGGATATCTCCCAGCCAAAGCACCTGTACAACCATTTCCCTGGGGAAAAAAGGAACTTGTTTTATTTCTAGGAAAGCCCATGGACAGCAAATGGCTGCGATCCCAGTCAGGTCTCCCTCAAGCTGCCCACATCATGTCTCAGGTGTATGTACAGCTAGTGCACTAAGACCCAGAGCTAAATAAATAAATAATCAAAAAGCAATACAGCAATACAAAGGAGCACATACTCGGGATATTAGACTATCACCTTTAATCCCAAGATATTTTTCCATTATTATTTTGCAAAGGTCAGTGAATAACAGAAACCCAGATAAGAATATCCACCAACAAATGGTTAAAAATCACGTGGAACACATTATTCCTTGGAAAGAAGTTTAGGATCTCTTGTCAAAGGACAATAATATGTTATTTATATCCAGGGTGCTATGTCCAGCTACCCCTTTCTTCTCCTGGTCAAGATGCTCTTCTTTTTTTCACCACACTGTAATGCACGTGACTTCTGCAGCTCCTCAAACTTCTCTGACTTTTCTTTTCCTTCTACTTTAGTTTTTTTTTAATCCTCACCAGAGGAGAGAGAATATTTTTTCCATTGATTTTTTAAAAAATATGTCATTATAGATTTTTTAAAGAGAGGAAGGGAGAGGAATAGATAGAAACATCGATGAGAGAGAAACATCGATCAGCTGCCTCCTGCATGGTGGGGGACTGAGCCCACAACCAGGGCATGTGCCCTAGCTGAGAATCGACCTCTTGGTTCATGGGTCGATGCTCAACCACTGAGCCACACTAGTTGGGCCTTATTTCCACTGAGTTTTAGGGAGAGTGGAAGGAAGAGAGAAAAGAGAGAGGGAGAGAGAGAGAGATAGGGAGAGATCAGAGAGAGAAACACCGATGTAAGAGAGACACATCAATTGGTTGCCTCCCACATGCACCAAACTCAAGACCCGCTGGTACCTAGGCTGACACTCTAACCACTTAGAAACACCATCTAGGACCTTCTACTCTAATTTGATGTCCAATGTCCTCTTAAGTTCAGCCATTACACCTCTTCTCTTCTCCTTTTGGGAACTCAAATACTCCTAAGGCTTGGTTATTGCCCCTGGGCTGACACATCCTAATCCATCCCATGAAAGGCTCTCTAACCCTCCATCTCTACCTTCCTGCTGTCTCTCCCCCTTGGATGTTACCCCAGCTTAGACTCAACTTGTCCAAATCCGTATTTATCACATCTCTCCCTAAAACAAACTTACCTCCTAACTTCTCTACTTCTGTGTGAACTGACACCATTTTCCTGAGTCCCTTAGGTTTTAAAACTTGGCATCATTTCCAAATTATTCATATCCTTCATTTAGCAAGTCAGCTCTATCAAGCCAGCCAATTCTCTCTTCACGCTGTCCCATAACTGTCTCATCCACCACAGGCCAACCTCCCCAATCACACCTGAATTACAGCAACAGCTCCTGCGGCCCACCCTTCCTGGATTATTACTTCTCACTTAATCCACCAGCCTAGCATTCCCAGAACCACCTTTCAACATTCGCCTTACCTAGTGACCTGTTCAGAAAAAAAATTATTTCTCTGTTATCACAACATCAAGGCTAAACATAGATTTTCCAAGCTCTCAGCAATGTGCCGCTATCTCTCGTGTCTACATTTTCACTGCTTCTCAACAATATGATTTACTCCTGCTGTTCTTTCTCCTTATTGGGAACTCCCTCTTCTGTATCTCCACTTCCAAATCCTGACCCTGCTTCAAGGCCCCTCCTAAATGTTAACTTCTCCATGTAGCTTAAATGACTCATGTCACCCCCTTCTTTGTTCTTGCCCTTCACATGACTTGCATGCTCACCATTTTATACATGCTGATTTCCTTTCTGCAACTACATGGCAAGCTCCATAAAGCTAGCACTATCGTTAGTTTTCTACCGCTCTACCATACACTCCAGGGCTGAAAAGAGTGAGGTCTTTTTAGAATAAACAAGTTAATTAATCTACTATTTAAATACATTTTTTACTATAAACAATTGATCTATAAATAAATGAATAAAATCATAAAGCAAATGTAGAGATATAGCTATTAGCATTTGATTTTTAAATGTGATACATTAATTATAAAACTATTAAATTTAAAAGCCATCTTCTTACCTGATTTTATGCAGTCTGATGTCTTGCAAATACCATCTAGAAAAAGTAGGGTATATACATAAATATTTATAATTACATTTTCTAATTTCTCCCTATCTTTTGTTCTTCTAAAAACTGCCAATTAAATGGTCAATTCTGTAAAGCAAGAACTAAACCTAGTATTACATGTCATTGTTAGCAGTTAGAAAGACATAGAGGAATAAGTGGGAAAATCCTAAATTTGAAATTTTCATTATGAATAAAAATGTATGTATTACATCATCTCTACCCACCAAGCTCTAGGTGTTTTAAGTTGAAATAATCAGTTGTCTTAGTCCGGTAATCATGTGGGGTTTTCCGTTTTGTTTTTGCCATTAAGAAACCAATCTTTTCTAATCCTTATTGTAAAACACTTCTAAGACTCAAATGAGACCTCTTAAATTCCTGTGAAGCCCTTTAGAATTTCAATGACACAACAATACTGACTAATTGAAGCTGACCACAAAATTGTGTATACTTTAATCAAATAAAATTATACATTAAAACCCTCATAAAGTAAGCATGAGTGCATTAAATATACTTGGCAATTAATAATTTAGCTCAAACATAAAAGACATTGTACTTTAGTCAGTTAATTGTTTTGACATATTGATATTGCATTTTGTAACGGAATCTTTATAGCATTATCTTTCATTTAATTGTCTTTCTCCTTAACACCCTGGGAGATGGGAAACGTGTGAGATGAAGAGTCCGCTCTCCTCTGCATTTGTGTGTACAGGTGTGGGAGCAGCTCACCGTCATAGGTTGCATAGAGGGCTATCATGGTCACAGCGATGATGGTGAGGAGCAGGACGAGGACGGAGAGATTGATCTCCAAGGAGGTCCATCGCTGTTTCTTCTTTGGCTTTGGGGTGTTGATATCAGTTATATCCATCTGACTTTCTGATCTGCCCATCACCTAAAATCTGCAAAAAGTTATGAAATAATTTTTAAATACCAATAACCAATGAATAAAAAGAAAAAAAGAAGAGGAACTATATATATAACATTGCAAATGCTAAATGTGGCTGAATAAAAGTAAAGGTTAATTTATTTTAAATGAGAAATACAACTTTTAGGTTGAAAGTCAAAATTTTTATTCTGACAGTGAAGAATATAGAGGCAGAGGAATTGGATAGGTCCCTGTCACCACCTTTTGGTTCTTTTTTTAATAGAAATATTCACAGAAGATCCAAGCAAAAGTAGACAAGAGACTCAGTTAAATACTTACATAGGATTCCTTCAGCAGTTCGTAAGCAAATAATTACTGTACCGTCATTAAGGAGAGTTTTAAACCAACCACCCTTCTGAACTTTGGACAATGTCAAAGGTGAATTTTATATCTTGTTCCAGTGGCTTCCTTTATACGCTTGGAAATCAATGACTAACGTTTTGAGGTTTTGACTAAGCAGTAATTTAAAATAGGAGTACAGATAAAAACAAACAAACAAAAAGAAATAAACACCTGCGATAGTTTATACTTTTAGTCTTAAAAACAACTTTTGACTTTCCAGTTCAAAATTATGAGTACTGCTGATATGGGTATCTATTAACTGGTTAGACAGCATTCTGAAAAGGTCACTCATTGGACCAAAAGTCAGTGGTTTACCTCCACGAATGAAAGATACTAACCATAATCTCTTTGTGTAGCTGAAGAACAAAAATATGATTTAAAAAAGTCTACCTTGTATGTCAGGGTAACAAGGGTTAAGATGCTTATTAACTTGTATTTAAATTAATATTTCTACTATTAATAGCTGACATTTACTGAGAACTTTCCATATGTCAGTCATAGTTCTTCATGCTTTATGTGTACTAATTCATTTAATCTTTTAAGGTGGATATTAATATTCTAATCCTATATCTTAGGAAACCGAGGCACAGAAAGATCAGGTAATTAGCCCAAGGCTACATAACTAGTAAATGTTCTTTATAAAAAAAAAAACACACACACGCATTTGGTCACTGTTTGACATAAAATTTTATCATCTTGCAATAAAAGCTACATTAAATCATACTGCATAAGCTTGGGGAGGGGGGGCGGATTTAAGGAATATAAGCCTAAAAATCAAATGTCATTATGGTTCTTTTAGAAGCCAATTGATTGCCTATGGGCCATCTACCAAAGCCCAGACAACTTCAATTTTCCTACAGGGCTGTAGAAAAGAGCCCCGTAAACTAACAGATTAGCTTTTTATAGCTTGATACAAATTAAGCATATAATTTAGTTCCTAGATGAAGCCACTGCTCAGAATGCTGTTATAGTTAAAGATCTCTGTTAAACACACACAATTCCCTGAGGGTGTGTTTTGTGAAAATTGAGGCACAGGGTAAAGTAGAAACAGAGTCTACATTGGAAGCGTGGCCTGGGAGATCCAGCAAATTACTAGAAATTTAATCTCTCTGGTGAATTATTAATAAGTGAACCACAACTGGACTTTAAAGTTCTGGATACAAAGTCTTAAGCATGCTTACATGAGGCTATAACCAAGGACAGACTTTCAAATAAAAATATTTTATTAGACCATGAAAACCATGTCTGCTCAATAAAAGTGGGATGTAATGTACCTGAATGTTAAAATGTCTTCCTTAATGGTTATGCAACTCATGCTGGCTTAGGCTCGCACAGCCCCTGGGGTTATGATATGGAATTGCATTGATCGTGGTCCTCACAGTTTTAATAGGGGTGGTTGGGGGTGGGGGTGGGGGATATGGGAACACATCTAACACTTGGACACCATACACAGAGATAAACAATAAAAAAATAATGTTGCCAGTTCTCCCAGAAGGAGTCGAGACTGACCTAGAGAACATCTGAATATTAATCACTTTGCACAAATATTTCCCTTTCTTGAGTATTTCTCCCCCTGCTCTAATACCTCAGAAGATAATCTAAAGAAACATTGTCCTGGTGTCACAGGACCCACTTCTGTCTCCAGTTCTTTCTTTGAAATGACCATCAGTTTCTCCAGTAAAACTCAGTGCCAAGAACCACGGCAGCCACGGGGTTAAATTAAAGGTGCTCTTTAGCACCACCAGGCTTCTGCAGGAAAACTTCTGGGATCTTAATGGTTCTGCACCTAAGGTGGCAGAAATGGTTGTAGGGGGCAGTGACCAAAGAAGGTTAGTCCTGTTGCCTATGCCAAAAGAATATCAACTTTGTACCACTTGCAAACTCTCCATCTTCTGGTAAGCCCTCTGCAAATTTCAGTTTTTGTTCCTCAGTAGCACTTTTTACCATCACTGAGCAAAAGCAGAAGTGATGCAAGTTGAACTTCCTAATTAATTAACTTTCACATTCATTTCCAGATAGTTCTGGTGGAGTCAATATCTTCTTTTAAGGTAATAGGGGTCAGAATCTTAAACCTCAGGATGAAAGATACCATCAATTCCCAGTATCCAGCTCAACCACACCCAACATCATTTGAGAGTTTGGAAAGGAGAGCAATTACACAAAAGAATAAAGTTGATACCTGTAGTCCCAAAATAAAGCGAACTATGCCAAAACATATTTCACCTTAACTGCAGATGTTAGCAAGTTTAAACAGGAAGGAGAGACTAGATAATTTAAGAATTCTAACCCAAAAGAACCCTGAATGAAAGCAGCTTGACAACATCACCCAAAGAATAAATGATTATTTTGCTTAAGTAGAAACTGAATTGCAAGCAATATAAAGCCGCAATGCTTATACCAGTGGAGAATACACACCACTTTATCACATAGTCAACTCCAAGAACTTAGCGCATACTTGGTTTGTTAAAAGGAAGTCTAGTATAAACCTAAGCAATTTTCATCTTCACAACACATTACAACATTTACAGTTCAGCAAGGGCCTGAGGGTACACTCTGCAATTACAGTGTGTATGATGGAAACTGAGGCACAGGAAGCCGGAGGAACAGGTTCCAGATTTAGATGGTAGCTTCAGAAGCCGAGGAGGCAGGTACTTCAACAGAAATCATCTCCTTATTTTCCTGGGACATTCATTTATAGGTGTCCGCCCGGCCCAGAATATGGAGCTCTGGATATAAAGTCCTAACCACATTACTCCCCTAGCCGTACAACGAAAGTCACTGCGTGGAGCCCAAGACCCTGTCCGGGCAGTTGTTTTGGAGTTCGGGGACCCAGCCAATCATACAACCGAGTGAAGAAGGCGCAGGCCTTCACAGCTGACTTGCGGTTGAGGAGTTCCCAAATACTGACACTGTAGGCCGGGTACTACTTTTCGGTTTAACAAAATTACCATTTGCATCAGATGTGAGAAGGAACAGAACGAGTGGCTAAAGAGGACTGTTCGATTGCAATCACCCTGATTTTCCAGTAATACAAATGGATTGCGATCGGTTAAGTCAGGAAACTTTCATTTACAAAAAAACTGCCCCCTCCAACCCCCACACCCCTGCCAACTAACCCTAGTGTGATTAAGTACCCCCATCGCATAAATTACATAAGAGGAAACTCCGATTCTAAAGCAAGGTGAAGAGGTGAGAAAATGAACAGCTCTTCAGGTCAGGAAAAGTCAAAATAGAAAAGTGAGTTGGAAATGAGGAGACTAGCCGACAGAAATCAAAATGAAAACAAACCTTGCTTTTAAAAAAAATCAAAAAAAAAAATCTGTGCACAGCGGAATGGCAAATTCCCAGCCCCCAGATCTCGGTAACCGCTCCTAACTCCCCCTGGCAGCGGCTGCAGGCATCTCTGAAATGAACCTCCCGAGTCGACCTAACTGCACTTCAGAGCCCTCCTCCAGGTCACCTCCCGGCCCCTCTCCCTCCCTCTCCAGGTCCCGGTGCGGCTCCTTCCCGGGCACGCCTCCCTCGTCCAC
>NW_005366679.1:2343092-2366044 GCF_000412655.1 Myotis brandtii | reverse complement strand
GGAAGTATGCAGGAGGCAGCTGATCAATGTTTCTCTCTCATTGATGTTTCTAACTCTCTATCCCTCTCCCTTCCTCTCTGTAAAAAAACCAATAAAATATATATTTTTTAAAAATATTATACACAGGCTGAAGCCACAAGGAAAAAAAGCTACAGTAAAGCTCCTAGACGCGGGTCACTCAACAGAAATCTTGATAGCGGACCTTGTGCTCGTGTGTGTGTGTGTGTGTGTGTGTGTGTGTGTGTGTGTGTGTACCCGCGCGCCCCACCCCCGGCCGGTGCCCCACCTCACCCTTCCCAAAAGAGCTTTGTCAAACATTCTTGGAATTGCTTAGCTTGGGGCAATCAAGAAAACAATACATCGCCTCTGATATTCTGTTAAGTGCTGATGAAGGTTCTATGTCTAAAGGATCTTCTCTCTTTTTCTCACATTCTTGTTTTGCTCTTTCTTTTTATTTTTTTTAAATATATATTTTATTGATTTTTTTACAGAGAGGAAGGGAGAGGGATAGAGAGTTAGAAACATCGATGAGAGAGAAACATCGATCAGCTGCCTCCTGCACACTGCCCACTGGGGATGTGTCCACAACCAAGGTACATGCCCTTGACCAGAATCGAACCTGGGACCCTTGAGTCCGCAGGCTGACGCTCCATCCACTGAGCCAAACCGGTTAGGGCTGTTTTGCTCTTTCTTGCTCATTTTCCTCCCTTCAATCCAAGTTTACTTGCTTCCTCATTTTCCTTTATTTTCTCACCCTCCTTCCTTCAGTGTTCTTATTTCCTTTGCCCCTCTTTCCCCTTTCCTTCTCTTCTGCCTCCCCTCTTCCTCCCCCATCCCCCATTTTGCTTTTCCGGTCTTCTTTCTTTCTTCCCTTTCTTTTTCTTGGGCAGATCAATATTATGTCAAGAGCTACATTCCCTACTGAAACTCACCACTCCCACCTCCTGACTCTAGGGAATCTAGAAGTGAGCGTACCTGAGGGCTTGGGGATGGAGAGTGAGAGAGTCAGGGAAAAATAAGCTAATGTGTGTCTGCTCTAACTGCTAAAATTAGCTGTAATGTGTCTGGACCCTTGTCAGTTTTTGTTTTTGTTAACCCTCACCTGAAGATATCTTTCCATTGATTAGAGCGAGTGGAGAGTGGAAGGAAGGAGGAGAAACAGAGAGAGAAACATATCCACTGAGCCAAAGCGGCTAGGGCTGGGCCCTTGTCATTTTAATGCAGCCAAATAGCACACCGTTTAAGACCAGTGGTTCCTTCTCAAAGGGGCACAAGGGCCTTTCCTTTATAAAAACTGCCTTTTTTAAGTTCAATTATTCAATGCCAAATGTGTAAGTAGCTTTAACATTGATCCTTTTCCTCCTTTGAATCACATATAATTGCAAACACATATGTGGTAGGCAGTCAGACGCATGTGAGCAGAGAGAGCAAGGACAATGGGCCAGGTAGAGAACATAACCAGGACAGAAAGCAAGATGCATGCCAAACAGCAAAACTGAGGAAACAAGGACCCATGGGGGTTAGACCTCCTCAGGGGGGAAGTGAACGAACAAGGAGGCCTGAGAATAGCCCTTAAGCATTAAGCCCCAGGACAGGAAGGTCTGACCTGCATCAAATCCATATGGGTCTCAGTGGTGTTTCAGGTCTAGAAAAGCAGCAGAACCAGGCAAGCTGACCTCAGGACCAGCTGCATTGACTAATGACCCCCTGCCCTAGTGCCAAGCAATCAGCGGAGACCACAACCCTAAAAGGGCACACCTGGGAAGCTGGTGTATATTCTATTGAGATTCTCACCTGGGACCTCCCTTAAAATCCCCACCCTTAATAATCCTAAGGACAGAGGACCAGGAACTGCGTGCTCTCCCTCTCTCTCCACTCCCCCGCTAGGTGAGTTACCCTTACCCTTGGCTCTCCTAAGTTCAAGGGCCCTTCTTTTGCCTCTGTAACATGTTTCTTGAGACCATTTCCTCTGCCACTCACTTCTACCTCTGTGACTCTCTAAAAAAACTTTCTATTATAGCTTGAGTCTTGGCTCTGAATTCTTTCCTAGTCAGAACTCAGGTTGCTGAACCAAGGTCTGGTATGACTCCACCAATTTAACCCCTGGTGCTGTTCTCACCACAGCCAACACATAGACACACACACCACCATCCAGAGAGAGCGGGGGTCGACCAGATGGCCCGGCCCTGACTTCTTCTTCTTTTTTTTTTTTTTTTCCTCTGGCAGTGGATCAGAGTGATTGGGTTGACCAGCTGTCTGTGGAGATGAGAGATTGAAGGTGGGGGTGGGGGCGGGGCTAAAGAGCAAATAAATGTTACACACACACACATCCCTTGGGAAATTCATAGTAATATATAGGTGGGTTTTTCTAAACTTGGCAATATCTCTTTTTAACATCAAAATGACTCACTGCTTGAGAGACCCTTTGCACTGATAAATTTTACACCCTTTTCATGGTAGAGAAATCTGAAAAGAAAAAAAAAAGTCATACTTAGTAATGATAAAATAAATGGAATATAATAAATGGAGTGGCATTGAAAGAAGTCATAACAATCATTAAATTAGATTAATATAGAGAAATCAATGTATAGATTTCAAAGGTACTCTCTGTGTTTTACTCTTTATTGGTGTGTTTTGCAGACACTACTTAATCCTCACAGCAATCCTAAAATATGGGTGTAATTACCCCACAAATGATTATAAGGAGCTTGGCTAAGTTAAAACCACTGGGAAGTGTCTCAACTGGAATGTGAACCCAGTTCATTTTGACTCAAATGTTATCCTCATTTTACAGAATGTTTGAAGCATAGAAAGGTGATTTGCTAAAATACATTTTGTGAAAAAGCTACATCTTCTAACACTCCAGTGCTTAATTTTTATTACCCTTCAGCTAAATTACCAAAACCTTACATAATCGACAAAGAATTATAATGAGTTACAAGTCTCTTTTCTTTCTCCCCCCCCCTCGCCATCTACGTAGTCCTCAGTTCCTTCATAAGGAGTCATGTGCATACATTGCTTCTAATTAACATAATAACGAATGTTGGTGGGGAGGGAAATGCCTTGGGAATAATCCTTAAAAATGCATATGGACAGGGAAATTTCATAAACTCATATGCCTGGTCTTAACATTTCAATTTAAACTTTTATAGCTAGCTTCTGTCTTCTAATTTGCACAAAAATTTAAAACAAGAAAAGTTTATTTGGAAGGTACTATTATATCCTTGCAGTTCAGGAATACCTTAGTACCAGTAGAAAGTAAGATGGTTTAATTTGTTTATAGCACCTCTAAGCTGAAAGTTGAAAACAAAGAGAATTCATTTAATTTTTTAATTAAAAGATTTGTTAATTAAAACTTTTTAGACTATTCAGTTATGAGTTCTGTGGACCCCAAAGAAGAAAAATTTCTTTGACATAAACCCTGAGAAGGAATTTGTTTACTGAGGTGGACTCCCCATGGTCAGCTTGTTATTGGTGGGGAGTGCTCCTCATCCCCAACAGTTGTTGGTGGGAGTGGGTTTCTTGCGATAACCTGAGAAAAGGAATTTTCTGAGATTTGCACAGGAGGATGAGATGTAGAAAGCCTTATTTCTGTGGAATTACACCCCTGAGTTTCCAAGG
Organism: Myotis brandtii; assembly: GCF_000412655.1. NCBI lineage: Eukaryota > Metazoa > Chordata > Mammalia > Chiroptera > Vespertilionidae > Myotis > Myotis brandtii. Next base: position 2,362,423 of record NW_005366679.1, on the reverse strand, counting down.
TACTATTTCCCTCCGTCCTGTCTACGGGATTATGTATTACCAAATTTTTATGAGCTTGCATTGGCCCTGCCCTCTCTGGCCAATGAGCTCTGTTCACAGGTTTGACTGACAGGCATCTTCCCTATATCATCCCCACTTTACTGTGCATACATCAATCTCCCTTTTGTTGGACCCCTAGTCCCAGTGATCTGTGGGGAATGGGCTGGTGGTTCAATAGGGAGTGTGAAATTGAGCTTCCTTGTGAAGCTGCCCAAATGGCCATGTTTATAATGGCTGGCCTCCCTTTTTCTCCTTTCCTAACTCTATATGTAAAAGCCTAAACAACTGATAATGACCGATCGACTGGTTGCTATGATACACACTGACCACCAGGGGGCAGCTTCTGATCGCTGGCCAGGTCAAGGGACGCCACCCGTGCACAAATTCATGCACCAGGCCTCTAGTTATTAATAACTAACTAATTACATTGGTATCAAACTGAGGGCCCAAATTTTATAAATAATAAGAGTCCACTGGCTATTTGCTGACAGGGGCGCCCCAGGACTCTGTATACCAGGAAGAACCTCAGACTGAATTTCCCGCACTGCTTGTTTACACCATCTGAGTCAACCACTGCAGGGAAGTCCTGGTTTATCTTTCAACCAATGGACTTATACTTGTTCTGTCCAATCAGAACTACACAAATAATATACTCATTTGTATCTGTAGACGACCAATCAAAACTGCATGATTTAGATCCATCAGAATGGTACAATTGGAAACCTCATTTACATGAAAGGAGTTACAATGGGAACTATGGGCAGGAAAACTCTCTACAAGGTGACTTTGCCTTTGTCTTAGTGGACCACAATTTAGGTTGCTACCTGCATCTGTGAGTACCAGGCTGCAGTTCTTTTTGCTGAAATAAATACTTTTATTTCTTATTACAACCTGAAATTAATTTTCATTTATAGTTTTAACTTGTTGCAAGAGAGCAAAAACAAACAAACAAACAAACAAACAAAAAACCCTACAGGAAGTCAATTTAAAGATTCACTCTTGGTAGAGGTACTTTATAGAGGAAAAAGATGGATATAGAGTATATAGCAAAAGAAAAAATGCATAAAGTTATTTTTAGACTCTGACTTTCAGTTGAAGTCTTGATCTCACTAACATTTACCTAAGTTTCAGGATTTTATAAAAAATGCTAACTCTCTCTCTCTAGCCCTAACCGGTTTGGCTCAATGGATAGAGCGTCGGCCTGAGGACTCAAGGGTCCCAGGTTCGATTCTGGTCAAGGGCATGTACCTTGGTTTCGGGCACATGCCCAGTGGGGAGTGTGCAGGAGGCAGCTGATCGATGTTTCTAACTCTCTGTCCCTCTCTCTTCCTCTCTGTAAAAAATCAATAAAATATATTTTTTTAAAAATGCTAACTCTCTTTCCAGAAGGAGAATATAGAAGTTTGAAATGATTTCTTTTAAGGGATCCAGTAAAGAATTCCCAGTAAGGAAACTCAGAAAACAGAGGTTTACAGAGTTGTCCCAGGTCATGCCGTTTTTTGAGTTACAGGAATGGAGGAAAAAATAGTCCTCTTGGCTGTCATGTATAAGTTATTAAGCATGGAATGCATTGGTCTGGCAAGATGTGGAGTAGATTCTTAAAAGCTGTCTTTGTATGCAGTACTTATAAATGCTTGATAAAGTATTTTTTAAAGGTTCTTTAAATGCACCATTGAGCCAGCAAGAAAGTGAAGGAAAACTTTAGAAGCCAAAAATATGGGGAGCCAGGGACCCAAAAAAAGGTATTGAGTGCTAAAAATGGCACTGCCCTTGGTCATCTACCTATCTTGGGAGGCCTCACCAAATCTAGAACTTCAACTTTCACAGGACTTGTAAATGCCAGGAACTTCATCCAAAGCCTAGTACAGAGCAAGGTGATATGTCAAATCAGAGATTTCTACACAAAGCTGATACTACGGAAAAGAAACATCTGCAGTGAAAAGGTGAACTAGGAAAAAGAAGGAATAAAACTGAAACCCAATTCCCACACTCTCTCTACTCCCTCTTTCCCCCCCACCCCCCACCCCCATCACTAAACAAACATATTTGATTTTTTTTCTGCCTTTATTCAGGAGGGTAAATTTACACCAAAAAGTTGTAAATTCACAATCAATCCAGACTTCAGATGATTTGTTATAGGAAGTAAGGCTTGGATTTATACTAATTGTGTGGCATGAAAATTCCCAAGTTAAAAATTTATAGTAAAGTGGACACAGCTAGACTCTGCAAAACAAAAATTGAGTTATTACCACCTAATTCTCATTAAAGGAACTTCTTAAGGATGAATTTATGAAGCCTAATGATACTAGATAGAATATTTGATATACAAAGAAGAAATAATAAACCAAGAATATGGTAACAGCATAGGTAAGTCTAAACAAACATTGACTAAAAAAATGTTTGAGGATAAAAATACTGGATAATGGTGGTGTGTACGTTAGAGTTAAGGCACTCCAAAGTGCTTACTTCTGTCGTTGGTAGAGCTGTTCAGAATAGGCCTCCCCAAGATGTGTCTCTTTGGCATTAGGTTGAGCTGAAGGCAATTGAGACCCTGCAGGCTCATGGGAAAGTTTTACCTGTCCCTTAAAGAATTTAAATTTGGGGCCTTGCCAATAATAAGAGTTATTAGCAGAGATAACTTTTTATGACCTATCCATAGGGCCAGGCAAACATCTAATTACTGAACATCTGTCTTCCTATTGTCCCGACAATGACCTTTCTTCCCTCACAACTCCAAGGTGTCTTGCTTTATTCTTAACTTAGAATGTCATGGATACCTGTGGGGGAGAAACTATTCTATGAGCTGAGTGCTGCCAGACCCTTGAGCTAAATTGGAGCCAGACTTCTGATTGTTTTCCATAAATCCCCTTAGAGACTATCTGATCAACCCTTCTCCTACATCCTAAGATATGCAGGTTCCTGGATCAGGCAGTTGCCCTGTCCCAGGCAAGCAGGGAAGGTATTTTCCCTTATCTGGGACAGGTCACCCTTCAGCACCCCTAGCTATCCTGCCCTTTATTCAGGAAGGTAAATTTATACCATATAATCCTTTAGTGCCTGCAGCTCATATTTTGTGTTTCCTCATATTTTATGTCCCCTCATTTTCCCTTTCTGTCTCTGAACTTCTCTTGTATGTATGGTTTCTGACTCTGTCATGTATGTATGTGGGGTTCCCACACATATGTATATAATTAAATTTGGTTTATTTTTTTCTTATTTAATCTGCCTCATGTTGATATGATTATTAAACCACTTGGAAGAACCTAGAAGGGTACAGAAAAGTTTCTTTATTCCCCACATTGAAAAGGAGGACATTGATAAATTTAAATCTTTATTAATTATACATGCAAAAATTACTAGTGTACTCATTGAAATAAAAGAAATAGAGTGCATAAGGTAAAATATTACAGAGAGGAAAGAACTAGAATTAAAGGCAATCTAATGGAAGATAAGGAAATAGAAAAATGAAATATTGGAAAAGGATATACAGAAAGTACAAAATAAGTGGGTAGAAATAAACCCAGATATATTGATCACAAACATAATTGAACCTAATTCTTCAGTTAGAGGACAAAGATTTGTAATTCAATAAATAAACAATATTCAGCTATCTTCTGTTTAAGAGACATACCTAAAACATAAGACTATAAAATAATTGCAAGCATAGTGATAGAAAAAGATATATCAGAGAGAGCTGGTGCAGCAATATTGTAATCAGACAAAATAGACTTAAATTTTACCAATGAACAGAGTAATCAGTTTAGCAGGATGATTTAAATTTAAAATGAATTGTTTGTTTCTGGAATTTTCCATGTAATATTGTCAGACCACAGTTGACTATGGGTTACTGAAACCATAAAAAGTGAAACCTCAGATAAGACCTTCAAAATTTACTAGTTGGCCCTGGCTGGTTTGGCTTGGTGGATAGAGCGTTGGCCTGCAGACTAAAGGGTCCCAGGTTTGATTCTGGTCAAGGGCAAGATCCTTGTGCCAGGGAGGTAACCAATCAATGTGTTCTCTCACATTGATGTTTCTGTCTCTCTAGCTCTCCCCCTCCCTTCCACTCTCTCTAAAAATCAATGGGAAAATAGCCTCAGGTGAGGATTAACAACAAAAAGCAATTGGAAAATAAAATAAAATTTACTAATTGACTTTTGTTTTTTTAACAAATAACATGAATCAAAGATGAAATTATATGAAAGTTAAAAAAAAGTAACTGTGCCCTGACCGGTTTGGCTCAGTGGATAGAGCGTCGGCCTGTGGACTGAAGGGTCCCGGGTTCAATTCCAGTCAAGGGCATGTACCTTGGTTGCGGGCACATCCCCAGTAGGGGGTGTGCAGGAGGCAGCTGGTCGATGTTTCTCTCTCATCGATGTTTCTAACTCTCTATCCCTCTCCCACCCTCTCTGTAAAAAATCAATAAAATATATATTTTTTTTAAAAAGTGACTGAGTGACAATAAAAACCTTGTATATCAATTTAAGCATCTGGGACATGTATTGCCTTAAATACATTGCTTTAGAAGACAATGCTGAAATTTAATGAGGTGAACATTTAACCTAAGAAGTTAAAAAAAAACAAAACAGTAGAATAAATCCTAAAAAAGTAAAAGGAAAGAAATAATTACCTTAAAATAATAACCTCATGAAAAGTACATAATAAGGAAGATCAACAAATCCAAAGTTGGATCTTTGAATAGACAAATAAAATTGGCAAGACTAATTAAGATGGGTGAGTAGGAGGTTGCAGTGACATGTGATGGGGCATTTATAAAAGAAGAAACCACAGATAAAGAAGAAATCAGGAGATGATGAAAATTTTATGGGCTGCTAGATCCAATATATTTTTAAAATGAGATTAAATGGATGGATTCCTGGGAAAATACAAATCACAAAAACTGATCCAAGAAGAAATAGAGACCCTAACTAATCCTATAATAATCAAATAAATCTAACTAACAATACAACTCTTCTCATAAAGGGAGAAAAAAGAAACAGGCATAGATGGCTTCTTTTTTTTTTTAAAGGCAAATTCTACCTTAAATCAAAGGAATGGACAATTCCATTCTCACATAAACGTTTCTAAAGAATAGAATAAAGAGGAATATTTCCTAATTCATTATATGAGGTTACTATAACCTTGACACTAATAACAGAGGGGTATCTGAAGGGAAAATTAAGATCAAACTCACTCTTGAGTTTCAAAATAAAAAATGCTAAAACAAAATGTTAGCAAACTGAATGCAATTATGTATTTTAAAAATGCTCAAAAAACTGGGAATACAAGTTTTGTTCAACATTAAATATTGTAGTTAGAGGGCCTCTCTGTAAAAAAGCGAACCTATGACACGCGTGTCAGATGTGACACGCGAACTCATTTTTTTGGTTGATTTTTCTTTGTTAAATGGCATTTAAATATATAAAATAAATATCAAAAATATAAGTCTTTGTTTTACTATGGTTGCAAATATCAAAAAATTTCTATATGTGACACGGCACCAGAGTTAAGTTAGGGTTTTTCAAAATGCTGACACGCCGAGCTCAAAAGGTTCGCCATCACTGGCCTAGATGATGCAGTTAGTTTACTCTTTTTACTTATGCTCTCCCCTCTGTCTGAAGTGCCATGTCCCCTGCATGTCACCAGACTGACTCTTGCTCCTTTAAAAAGACTCAGCTCAGAAAGAAAGAAAGAAAGAAAGAAAGAAAGAAAGAAAGAAAGAAAGAAAGAAAGGGAGGAAAAGGAAGAAATGGCGGGGAGGGGGAGAGAAAAGAGAGGGATAAAGGAAAGAAGGGAAGAGGGGAAAAAAAGAAAGAAAAAACTAAGCAAGTAATGGAAAACTATCATTGTTTAAAAATAGTGTGATCTCCAATACTGGAAAACCCAAATGCTCCATTTTATATATGTAAAAATGATATAGAATAGAAAGATATTTCTTAGAAATCCCATAAATCTTCACTGAACATTACTGAAGAAGACCAGGAAAATTGATAACTGGAGTTGAATATTCAATATCATAAAAATATCACTTCTCAATAGGTTTTTTTTTATCAGAAATACGATAAGCTGATTACAAAATGCTTATGAAAAAGCAAAGGGAAAAGTAATTTTAATAGTAATTTACTAATTAGTAATTTATTCATTCAAAGATAATAGATAATGGAATATAATAAGGATACCAAAAGTAGACTCATGCATAAAAGAAAACTTGATATATGCAGAGTTGACGTTACAGGTAAGTGGGAAAAGAATTGAAAACATTTTAAAATAGAGATAAGAACTTCAGATGGAAAAAAATATTGCATTTCTACACCATACAAAAAAATGTAGTTCAAAATGAATTAAGGATTTAAATGTAATAAACAAAACCTTTTTAAAGTGTTAAAAATGTTAGAAGTACATATAAGTGAATAATTTTATGACCTTGCAATAAAAAATAATTTCAGCCCAGATGGTGTGGCTCAGTGGCTGAGCATCAAACTATGAACCAGTTCGATTCCTGGTCAGTGCACGTGCCTGGGTTGTGGGCTCCATCCCCACTGGGGACCTGCAGGAGGCAGCAGATCAATGACTCTCTCTCATCATTAATGTTTCTATATCTCTCTGCCTCTCCCTTCCTCTCTGAAATCAATAAAAATATATAAAAATAAAAAAATAATTTCAAAGCCCCAAAAGATCAGAACATAGAGATTGATAAATTTAATTACAAATTCAATTGTATTTCTGTCTGTCAAAAAAAAAGAGAGAGAGAAAAGAAAAGAAAATGCAAAGACAATCAATGCACTAGGGAAAGATATCTCCAACACATAAAAGTGGAAAATTATTTGTATATATAAAGAACTGCAAATAAAAGCCAAATAATTCTCCCAAATGGAAAAGACATAAACAGGCATTACAACAAAGACTAAATAGTAATGACCATAGCATATGAGAAGATACACAATCTCATTAATTGGTAAGTGCCAATTAAAACTCCAAGATACGATCAAATTTTACGCAACTTCTCAAACACCGTTGGTAAGAGTATTAATTTGTGCAACCTGCCAGGAGGAAATACATGTCCTTGTAAAGGGCAAAGACATTATTTGCTATCTTTTCAATGAAATTTTGGGTGTTGGCTAGTACAAAGGTAGAAAATTTGCTCTGCAAAGAGTCAGGTAGTCAATGTTTTAGGCTTTGTCCACACGTTTTTGTTGTTTTGTTTTTACCACTATGTAAAAGATATTTTTAGAAAAATCTTAGCTTAAGGGCTCTACAAAAACAGGCTACTAACCACTACTGGATTTGGCCAGCTGGCTGTGGTTTGCTAGGTTGTCGTACCTCTTGGGTTGACTTTCTATTGACCATGCTGTTTTAAACTCTGAAAAGGTAGAAATTTTTCTTGACAGTAATGCTATTGAAAAGATAACCCCAGACATTACATTTTATTGGTCTATATAGGCCAATACAAATTTTGATAGGCCAACTACACTTGAGCCAATGGTTATGGAAAACAGTTGCATTAACTAGAAAAGTTGAAGAAGCACATAAAATTCAATCCACCAATTCTACCTTCAGATATTTACCCTAGAAAAAAGCCTACACATGTACACCTGGAGGCTTTAATAATAATTAAAAAGCTGTAAAGAAAATAAAAGTTCATTGATAAAATATGAATAAAATATTGTAATACATTCATAAAACAAAATACTAGAATTCTACACAGATTGTAAAATAACTAACTGCAGCTAAACTGCAGCCAAATCATTATGGTACACTCAAAAATAATGATTTTGTAATGATGAATGAAATAAAACAAATCCTGTACAGAATAGATACAAAGGAGAAAAGGATAGAATGATTATGGATTCAGGGAAGGCTTAGTTCAGTGGGTAACAGAAATGCAAACAAGCATTTACAATAGGACATATAATTTCCATAATTGAGTTGTATACTAGATACATTTGAAATATGTGACAGGGCAACCATTTTTTTTCAATTGCAATTGACATTTAATATTATTCCATATTAGTTTCCGGTATACAGCATAGTGCTTAGACATTTATATAATTTACAAAGTGATTCCTTCCAGTAAGTCTAGTAATCACCTGGTATCATAGTTATTACAATACTAGAGGCCTGGTTCACGAATTCGTGTACCACTGGGGTCCCTCTGCCTGGCCTGCGGGGATTGGGCCAAAACGGGCTCTCCAACATCCTCTGAGGGGTCCCGATTGTGAGAGGGCAGTTCTCGGGTGACACAACCCGGAATCGGCTCCCTCCTCTCTGGTTCCGGGTGCGTCACCCAAGAACCGCAGCTGCCAAGTCACCGAAGCTTGGCAGCGCCTACGTTGAGTGTCTTCCCCCTGGTGGTCAGTGCACATCATAGCTACCGGTCGGACGGTCGCTTAGGCATATATATATATATATTATTGACTATATTCCTTATGCTTTGCTTTACATCCTCATGACTATTTTGTAACTATTAATTGTACTTCTTATTTCCTTAACCATTTTCACTCAAACCCCCATCACCCTTCCATATGGCAACCATCAGTTTGTTTTCTATGTCTATGTGTGTGTTTCTATTTGTTTGTTTTGTTTTTTAGATTGCACATAATAAGTGAAACCATATTATATTTGTCTTTCTCTGTCCAACTTATTTCAACTAGCATAATAACCTCTAGGTGCATCCATGTTGTCACAAATGATAAGATTTCTTTTTTTTTTATGGCTGAGTAATATTCTATTGTGTGTATATACCACCACTATTTTATCCACTAGCCTATTGATGGACACTTGGGTTACTTCCCTATCTTGACTATTGTAAATTAACACTGCAATGAACATAGAGGTGCATATATCTTATTTTATTTTAATTTTTTTGCATATATCTTTTTGAATTAGTGTTTTGAGTTTCTTTGAATTTATACCCAAAAGTGGTATATAAGGCTGTTCCATTTTTTAATTTTTTAGGAACCTCCAGACTGTTTTCTATATTGGCTACATCAATCTGCATTTTCACTGATAGTGCATGAGGGTTCCCTTTTCTCCACATCCTCGGCCAACACTTGTTTCTTGATTTAGTGATCATAGCCATTTTGACAGGTGTGAAGTGATATCTCATTATGGTTTTAATTTGCATATCTCTGATGATTAGTGATACTGAGCATCTTTTCATATATCTCTTGGCCATCTGTATGTCCTCTTTGGAGAAGTGTCTATTCAGGTTCACTGCCCATTTTTTAATTTGATTGGTGCTGGGTTTTTTTGGTTGGTTTTGTGAGTGTGTGTGTGTTAACTTGTATGAGTTCTTTGTAAATTTTGTATATTAACCCCTTATCAGATGTATCATTGGTGAATGTCTTCTCCCAATCAATAGGTTGACTTTGTTTTGTTGATGGTTTCCTTTGCTGTGCAAAAACTTTTTAGTTTGATGTAAACCCATTTATTTATTTTTTCTTTTGTTTCCCTTGCCCAAGGAGATATGTCAGAAAAAACATTTCTAAGGGAAATGTCAGAGAGTTTACTGCCTATGTTTTCTTCTGGAGTTTTATGATTTTGAGTCTTACATTTAGGTCTTTAATCCATTTTGAGTTTATTCTTATATATGGTGAAGAATAGTTTTATTTCTTGCGTGTATCTGTCTAATTTTCCCAACACCATTTATTGAATAGCCTGTCTTTACCCCATTGCATATTCTTGTCAAACATATAGAGTTGAGTTTATTTCTGGGCTCCCTATTCTGTTTCATTCACCTATGTATCTGTTTTAATGCCAATACCATGATGTTTTTATTACTATAGCTTTGATATCAGGTAGCATGATGCCTCCAACTTTGTTCTTTCTCAAGATTTCTATGGCTATTCAAGGTCTTTTGTGTTTCTATTAAATTTTAGGATTATTTGTTCTAGTTTTGTCAAAAATGACATTGATATTTTGATAGGGTCTGCATTGAATATATAGGTTGCTTTGAGTAGTATGGACTACCCCCCAAAAAAGAATAAAAGTTTTTATTCTTTTTATCCATGAGCATGATATATGCTTCCATTTATTTGTATCTCCTTCAATTTCTTTCTTTGATATCTTATAATTTTCCAAGTACAGGTCTTTTACCTCTCTGGTTAAATTTGTTCGTAGGTATTTTTTAATGCAATTGTTAATGGGATTGTTTTCTTAGTTTCTCTTTCTAATAGTTCATTATTGGTGTATAAAAATGCTACCAATTTCTGAATACTAATTTTGTATCCTGACACTTTACTGAATTCATTTATCAGTTTGGGTAGTTTTATTTGGTGGAATCTTTAGGTTTCTCTAAATATTATCTGCATTACAGGGCAATTTTTTATCATTGTGTGCATCTGACAACATCATTTCTAACACATTTGATTTGAATAATTTGCCAGCTATAAGAGAGGATCAGAGCATTCAAGAATGCAAAAACATAGAGAACATTAAATATTGTATGAGGTATGTCATAATATTTTGATGACTTTAGTAGTTTGGTATTGCTGAAGTATAAAAAGCATGGGGATAGAGGAGCAATGGGAAGTTATTTCTTGAGAGGAGACTGAAGTGGAAAGGGCCAGGTGATAAAGGAATTTGTATGTACTGCAAACTGTTTGCATTTCATTGCATGTAACAGAAAGTCATGGTGGAATTTGTGCAGGGGAGTAATAAGGTCCACGTTTTTCATGAGGATGCCTGTGCTGCCTTGATGATAATGGGAAGCATGGACACAGAAGGCAAAAACATAGGTGGAGAGATCTGGTAGAAAACTATGTGTGAGTCTTAACGTGGCCTCAGAATACCCTCCACACAGTGCTTTTGATGGCTGCAGTCAAGTAGGGCTGGGGCCAGTGATAAACCCTGCCAACCAATCCAATATTGAAAGGTGGGTGACCTTAAAAATACGAAATACATCTTTTAACCAGGAAAGTGGTACCCAGCACACTTCTCCATTGTGATTACTTTTCATGGACAAGAGTTAAAATTTTCTAATGTAAAATTTAAAAATAGAGTAGATCTCCCACTGAATTTCCCTTTCCCTTCTAACAGTTGTCAGCAATGATAATTTATATTCAGATTAAATGCTTTAATTTTATTATGTACAAATTAAGTAGCTAGTTCAAAAAAAGACCATTTGCCTATCATGTGTTTATCACTTGGGCAAACTGTTTTGTTTTGGCTTTTTTTTAAATTAAAAAACTATTACAATAAGAGCTATTTTAAAATAAATAAATCATCTAAGGCCATTAAAGTAGAGTATTTTGAGGTAGAATCTTCAAGCCTTGTTTTTTGTTTTGTTTTGTTTTGAAGGTAAAGAAGAAGGACTCTAGAACGACTCCTACAATTTAGGGTAGCTAGGTATCTTTCTTTACTGAGGTAGGGAACACTTGGTGGTGGCGGAGGTGGTGAGTTGTAGATGGGAGGTTGCACATACTGTTGAAATTGTAACATTTCCGTCATATAATAAAACATAACAATGAGGTGTTTGTTGCTTCTGACAATCTGGCAAAACATCTAAATATTTCTTATGTGCCAAATGCAATAATTAACTGTGATGATGGAACAAATAAGACTCAGAAACATTGTGACTTTAAGTTTCACTCACCAAGGAGTATTTTGATTGAGTATAACTGACTGACTGAAAATTAAATTTCAAAACATGGAATTGAGCCTAGTCTCTGGCTAACCAGTTCCATGTGCTCTGATGCTGCCGGGCAGGAAAGTCCCTACGGGGACAGGCTGCCCTTTCCCCTCACATGAAGACATGACTCAGTCCCAGAGACGTGCTCATCCCCACACATCCCCAAGATGATTGTATGTTTCTTCCCAGCAGCCCTCTATAATTCCTTTACTGACAACACATAGAGAAAGGGAAAGAAGAGGTTGCTTTACAGCATGAGTTGTTGGACACTTGGCATTCACAAGCCTGGAGCCCATTCTGGCCTGGAGGGAGAGCCGCCTGTGCCAGGCACTTTGAGGATGCCTATCGCTACATACCAACAAACACGTGCACCTGATTCACTTCCACTAGATCTCTCTGATGCATTTCCTGTGGACATCTGTGACCTTGACTCTGGGGTAGGAGTGGGGCCTTGAGCACTACACAACAGCAGCCACAGGAAGAACCCAGACTAGGGACAGCTGTTCAGCCTTGGCACAATTTACCTTTAAATCTCTGGTTCTCTTTGACTCTGACCTTGGGCAGGGTGCTCATGAGAAATAGTCCACACTGGGATAAGCAAAATAAAGAAAGGTGCTTCTAAGCAACCCCTGAGTGAGAAAGTTTGCATCTCACCTTGACATAATCATATTCCGAGTGTAATCTATTTCCAACTCCTCTTGGATCTGCAATGTTTCCAGGAAAAGTGCCAAGTGGAACAGAAGTATCTTTGAGACTCTTGCTTTCTGCTCTATACCATACAAATCCACTTGCAAAGATAAAACTTTAACCCCGTCATTTAAAAAAAAATTTTTTTATATTTCCAATTACATTATATATTCAACATTACTTGTTTCAGGTAGACAGCATAGCAGCGAGAAAATCATATACTTGACCAACTGTTCCCCTTGATATTTCAGATACCTACTTGGCACCATACATAGTTATTATAACAATGCTGACTGTATTTCCTATGCTTTACTTTACAATCCCATGACTATTTTGTAACTACCAATTAGTACTTTTTAATTCCTTCACCTTTTCCACCCAGCCCCCTAACCTGCCTCCATTCTGGCATCCATCAGTCTGCTCTTTGTATCTATGAATCTGTTTCTATTTTGTTTGTACATTTATTTTGTTCTTTAGATTCCACATATAAGTGAAACCTTAAGGTATTTGTGTTTCTGGCTTATTTATCTTAGCACAATACCCTCTAGGTCCATCCATGCTGTTGCAAATTTAAGAGCTTATTCTTTTTTATGGTCAAATAATATTCCATTGAAGGGGAGTGCTCAACCCAGGAAAGAAGGCATCTGTGGATTGTGTGGGAGAGAAATTTAGCACAGAGACGTTGGCAGCTGTCCTTCCTGCCCTTTAACCCAATCTTTTCCTGTATCACTCCAGTCCCCTCTAAGCCACCGTCTGTTCACTAAATCCCAGAGTTTGTGTACTGGTCCTTTAAGAGAGTGCCTAGGTTTCCAGTAGTTTCCTTTTCACCTGGAAGGACAGAATCCCCACTGATTTCCGTAGCCAGATATTACATGGGCACCTCTTCCTGGCTCTGGTGCTCTGGGCGAGGAAACCTGGCATGGTGTTGAGGCCTCTAATTCCTTGGGAGGGAAACTTCTTCAGTTGAAGTACCCCTCCAGATTCTTAACTGGAGGTGCAAGGCTAGCATTTTTTTAACATTTCCGCCCTTCCTACCAGTCTAGACATAGCTTCTTTTGTATATCCTTAGTTATAAGACTTCTGTTCAGCTAGTCTTCAGATGGTTATCCAGGTTGATTGCTCTGTAGTTTAGTTGTAATTTTGATATGGTTCTCGGACAAGGTGAGTGTAACTTCCACCTATTCTGCTGACATATTGAATCTCCAAACTGCATCATTCTTAGTCCTTTCCATTAGACTGTGATTCTTATGATGCAGATTATTGCATTCACTTACAGGCCGAGTGAAAAAAAAAATCTTTAAAATTTAACTTGATCTGTACATGAAGATGTATATCCATGGTGGTGTTTAGTATGTATATTTATTATAATATTTAAAATGCCAAATCCTAAAGAAAACTGCTCAAAATATGTTTACAAAATATGTTTTAATGTAAAAAATTCTTTTCAAGTATAGTGATTTTGGAATGCCATTCAACAATAGTTTGTTCAGTACATATTAGTACATTGTAACTTTTAAAAGTAGGCCAGAAAAATTAAAGAAATGAAAGCATTCATATGATCCATTTTAGTAGGGGGAAATTGTGTGTAATTGAAAGACAGCTCCAAAAATATTAAACAATGTTGTCTGTCTTGTTTTGGCTCTTATCAAATTGATTGTATTATTACAGTGGAGTTGCTGTCTGTTCTAGTCCACCTGTGATATTTGATCGTTTTTGGTAGAGGTGAACTTACTTTCCCAAGGGAAAATAATATCTTCCTGTTTCCTTTGGTTATGTTCATTTTCTGCTGCTTCAGGAACTGGATCTTTGCATGACATCACAAAGATAAGGAATAGTTTCAGTCACATTCTTGCTAAATTGAGCCAGTGTCAGGGAAGTCAAATGGCTGAAGGTGGTGGAGCCTGTTCCCAGTCTGTTAAACTAACAGTGTTGCTTTTTACTCATTTAATACTCAATGAGTTTCTTTCTGCTAAGAAATTCAGGCTCAGATTAATTTCTTTTTAAAAAAATATATTTTACTGATTTTTTACAGAGAGGAAGGGAGAGGGAGAGTTAGAAACATCAATGAGAGAGAAACATCCATCAGCTGCCTCCTGCACACCCCCTACTGGGGATGTGCCCAAAACCAAGGTACATGCCCTTGACCCGAATGGAGCCTGGGATCCTTCAGTCCGCAGGCCGACACTCTAGCCACTGAGCCAAACCAGTCAGGGCAGATTAATTTCTTCAGTAACTCTTTGAAGTAGATGTTGTGGACAAAAGGGGCCACCTGCTAACCTGACAAGCTCAGGGAAGGCCTGCATGGCGGTCTTGCAAACTCAGAGACCTACAGTAACCACAAAGAATGGTCCGAAATTAAACTTTAACTGAAAGCATTTATGGTGGGTAGTTACATCCTAGGCTGGTATCTTCACTGACAAGGTCAACCTTTACCTTAACTGAGCCTATCTGTCTTTTTGCATCTATAATAACATACCCTTGAAATGTCTGGGTAACTTGTAACTTCCCTTTTTCTGGACCCCTTGGGACACAACCTAATGTGCCTGGGTTCCAGGACAGATACCACAAATTCCTTCATTGTTATGTTAATTGTTCCTGCACCCAACAAGTATGTGTCTATCATTTTACTTTTTATCCAATCCCAGGGGTTTCCCTGCTTTGCTTTCTCCCGCCTCTCTAGTCTATCACCAATGGATTTCATGTAACCCACCTATGTCCCTTTCCTTTGATTGCAATGTATAAATACAGATGTAACCCACCATTCTCAGGAGCATTATCTCAATTCGTTGAGGGTCTGCTTCCTGGCATATGTCAACAGTTTGGCTCAAATAAACTCACAAAAATTCTTTACAGGTTTCAATGGTTTTTTACATTAACAATGTTAATAAAAGTAAAAAATGTTTTTTCCACAATTTATGATTTTTCTTCTCCTGTAATATCCTTAATAAATCACTAAGGGACAATTGCACATTCCGGCAGGGATAATTAATATTATTCTAAGGTGTCTCAAAGACAAAGGGTCAGGTTAGTGCTATTCAATAATAGGAATGCTCACCTTCCCTCCGTATCAGTCATCTGTGGGCTCAGACTACCTTGAACCTGGCTGGACAAGCCTCTCTTCATTCTGAGTTGTCCCACTCTGTCTAATCCTCTCATCCTTCTTACCGAAAACCTTCTTTAATTTCTTTCTATTACTTCTAGCCATGTGACCTTTTAAAATTTTTAACATAAATATTTCTTGAACTTTCAGTTCTCAGCTTCCACAACACAGTTATCACTGTGCTAACACTGTCCTCTGCTGTCCTCTTTTTTCATCATGTGTCTACTGCATGTGGACAAAAAAGGGCTTCTATGAAAAGTAGCCTTACAGGGAGATCTGATCAAAAATACCTAACTGGGCAGCTGGTGGTGCCTGGTCATGCCCAGGCTTATAAATTCTTTAGCAAAAGGCTTTATCTTTTGCTTAAGCACGCCCTGTCCATCGTTTCTGTGTATCTAGGTTAACACACCTTTGAAATGCCTCCTTTCAGACCCCTCCTTCTAGAGTGGACCAACCTCTTAATCTGATTTCTGCCTTGCTTTCTCCTGCCTTCATGCAATCTTCCTTACATTCCCTTCTTAATCTCAAATGCATAAAAGAAACTGCAAACTATTATTCTCCAAAGCATTTTTCTCAGTTTCTTGAGATCTTGCTTCCAGACATATCCTCTATTTGACTCAAATAAAGTTTTCTAAAAATTCTCTGCAGCTTTGGACATTCTTATGTTGACATAAATAAAGCATCTCTTCTTCTCCTTTCATCTCTCTACCATTTCTTCCTTGATCGTTTTTATCCAGTCTGATTATTTCAGCTATGATCTCATGGCAGACAACTACCAGACCTACATCAAAAAGTCCAATTGCCCTGACCGGTTTGGCTCAGTGGATAGAGCGTCAGCCTGCGGACTGAAAGGTCCCAGGTTCGATTCCGTCAAGGGCAATGTACCTTGGTTGCGGGCACATCCCCAGTAGGAGGTGTCCAGGAGGCGGCTGATCGATGTTTCTCTCTCATCGATGTTTCTAACTCTCTATCCCTCTCCCTTCCTCTCTGTAAAAAATCAATAAAATATATTTTTTAAAAAAAAGTCCAATATATTTTCTGAGTGGTAAACCCACTTCTCTGTTAACGTAAGAAACATTCAAATCTGTAAAGAATTTTTGTGAATTTATTTGAGCCAAATTGTCGACAATTGCTGGGAAGCAGAATCTCAACATATTGAGATAATGCTCCGGAGAATGTTGGTTTTTTATCTATTTTTATAAATTACCATCAAAGGAGGATACATAAGTGGGTTACATGAAACCCACTGGTGATAGATTAGGGAGGTGGGAGAAAGCAAACCAGGAAAACCTCTGGGATTGGATAAAAAGTAAAGTGATAGACACATGCCTCTTCTACATAAGTGGGTACAGGATAGTTAATAGTTATCAATTAACACGATACCAATAACAATGAGGGAATTTGTGGTCCCTGCCCTGGCCCTCTGGTGCATTAGTTGTGCCCTGAGGTGTCTGGAAAAAGGGAGGTTATAAGTTTCCCTGACATTCCACAGGTATGTTATCTAGAAGCAAAAAGACAATAGGCTCAGTTAAGATCAAAGTTGATCTTTGTCAGAAAAGATTCCAGCCTAGGACATGACTATCCACTATAAACTGCTTTTTAGTTTTAAAAGTTTCATTTCAGACCATCATTGGTGGTTACTTTAGGTCTCTGAGTTTGGAAAGCTGCCACGCAGGCCTTCCCTGAGTTAGGTTCTGATGTGGCCCCTTTGTGTTCACACCTCCCATTTGCAGGACACTTCATATACTCGTGCTCTTGTGAACCCATAAACTTTATGAAATCAACATTGTTCTAGTTCATTTGGCTTGACATATGTGAGTGGTCTTTAATGACTTATTTTAAAAATGTATTTTTATTGATTTGAGAGAGAAATGGAGAGGGAGAGAGAAAGATAGAAACATCAATGATGAGAGAGCATTATTGAACAGCTGCCTCCTGCATGTCCCTTCTTGCTGACCCAACCCACAACCCGGACATGTGTCCTGACCGGGAATGGAACTGTGATCTCCTGGTTCATAGTTTGACCCTCAACCACTGAGCCACCTGGGCTTGGCTAATGATTTCTTTATTACTCCCCATACAGTAGTAAATTCCCAGGTCCAAAAGTTTTTATCTCTACAGGATCTCCTGAATCCTTCCCCTACATTCCCAAAGCCAACATTAGCCAGTATGAACACTCTTTTCCTATCTTTGCCTGGATTACTATACTAACATTTTAATAACTATCCTTACAAAAGCATAATTTCATCTTTTCTTTATCCCACTCCTCAGATTTATAGCCTGTTGGTTACCAGCACATATAACAACCTGGACTTGCTGGCGGCATCTGAAGTGGAGGGCAGACTGATGGGCCTGAGCCCACAACCTGTGGAATCTGATGCTGTCTCCAGGTAGGTAGTGTCAGAATTGAGTTGAATTATAGAACAACTAGCTGGTGTTGGGGAATTGTTCAGTGCAGTGGGGGAAAAGCTACACATTAGAATTGGTGTCAGAATCTTAGCAATAAATGGTTGTTAATAGTATTAGAGTCCCCTTCAAGACTTCATATCCCAGAACAAAAGTGAATGAAGAATGCCTGATAGTTTTTATTTGTACAGCTGTTTTTAACTTGGCACATCTGTCTTACATATTTACATGCAAAATTATCATTTTATAAGGCATACTTAGACACGATTCTGAAAGATTTGGAATTTGTCTTTAACCCCCATTTTGTTCCTTCTGAATGTCATCTTGACTTTTCTTTCATTACAACCATTGTGCCTGCTGCTTGCTGGGAAGGATCCGAGGACTCCAGAAACAAGGAATATCAGAGCTGGAAAAGTCTTAGGTTATCTTGTTCTAACCCCCCATTTTACAAATGAGGAAACAAAGGACCTGAGAGGCCAACATGCTTGCCCTAAATGACCTGCACTGTGGAAGAAATGCCTCTTGAAAGTTTGTAAACCATTAGACCGTAAGTATTTCACTTAACACATTAAGAAAGCTTCCAGCTAAAGAGAAGTATCTTTAACAATGGGGTTTTAGCTGTCAGCCAGCCTGAAGGGACATTTGCAGATTAAAGAGGCGGTCTTACATACAAGAAATTATATAATTTTGCTGCAACCTCTCAGAGCATCATTCTTACTCCTAAAGGACAAGTATGAAGGTTTATTTTTTGGAGTCAGTAACCCATGACCTAGTGCCCAAAGTAATATTAGGTGGCTTGTGTTTGTGGCCACCTTCTACTCTTATCCTTATTGCATAGGAGAAGGATCAACTGATTAACAACTTCTGCTTTGAGACTCTGATAGTCTAGTCACCCTCGGCCCAAATCTATTCAGCAACTTCTTTACTGAATTCTCATATTATTAACATTTAGTTTTATTTTTTGTGAACTTACTATACTATCTGTCAATGATGATGATTTTTGCCATATATATGTATACATATAAGTATATGTATATATACGATTTATTTTGTTCTCTTTTCTGATTGATGTGACTACATAAAATTTTAATTTACCAAGAATTTAAAAATTATATAAATAGCTTTTATACTATTTATCTTTGATTTTCTTGAGTAAACACTATTTTTGTCATGAGATCTCTTCCCCGCCCCCTTCATTTATTATTTAATATACCTTTGAGTTAAACTTGCTGGTAATTTATCTCAGATGCTGGCATCTTCATTTATAAATGAGTTAGGCCTGTAATTTCTGTCTCCATGTGAGGCAGGCAGTGTAATGGTTAATTGCTTGTTTTCTAGAACCACATTACCTGGGTTCTATTCCAATTTCACAATTTACTAATTGTGAGATCTTGGAGAAGTTACTTAACTTCTTTTTTAAAAAAAATATATTTTATTGTTTTTTTACAGAGAGGAAGGGAGAGGGATAGAGAG
>NW_005366679.1:2323792-2341580 GCF_000412655.1 Myotis brandtii | reverse complement strand
CCTGTTTTGAACTGTATATCAATGGAGGAATCGTACAATAGATTAGTATTAGTCTGCTTGGGCTGCCATAAAAAACAATCTCATAGAGGAGGTGGCTTTAACAACAGAAATTTGTTTTCTCACAGTAGTGGAGGCTAGAAATCCAAGATCAAGGTTCCAGCTAACTCCATCTCTGGTAAGAGTTCTTATCCTGGCTTGCAAATGGCCACCTTGTTGCTGTGCCAGAGGAGGGGGCTGGGGGGTAGAAAGAGAAAAGGAGAAAGGGAGAGAAAGAATTAGCTCTGGTATCTTTTCTCATAAGGACACTTATCCTATTGGATTGTGGCCCCACTCTTATGACCTCATGTAACCACAATTATCTCCAAATATAGTCACAATAGTTTCAACATGTGAACTTTGGGTAGACATAAGCATTCTCTCACTTTTTTTTGCCAACATAATGTTTGTGAGAATCATCCATATTATTATGTGTAGTTTTAATTTTTTAAATCCTTACTACTGTATAGTATTTTATTGTGTGAACATATCACATATTTTTTCCTCATTTTGTTGTTGAGGTTTTTGAGCAGTTTCCAGTTTGGAAATACTGTGAACATATTTTATATATCTTTGGTGAACACATGGATACATTTCTAGCAGGTATATATTTAGAAGTTGAATTGCTGGGTCATGGAATATACTATGATCGGGTTTAGTAGAAAGATGCTGCCAAACAATTCTGCAAGATGATTGAACTAATTTACATCAGCAATCTGGTTTCTTTTTGTTTAATGAGATTTCTAATTATTCCAGATCCTCACCAACTCACTCTTTTTATTTTAGCCATATGTTTATGGACTATTTAGATATCCTTTTTTGTGAGCTATTCATTGAATTATTTAGCCCATTTTTTTATATAGTGAATTTCTAACAAAATGATACGAAAGAGCACATAGGAAAGGTGTTCTACCTGTGATTGTCTCCAGCTGGCCTTGGCTCTTCTCCTTCCTGCATAAACAGGAAAAGAAGGGTATTCATACTCAAGCTCTGAGGAATAAAAATTAGGAAACATGGAAGAATGTACCAAAATTATTTATGATTAAAAAAATGGTTTTGATAGAACAATTCAAACGAATAATAGTTAAGACACCACCACCCCCAAATGGCATGAAAGCTACTTAAAAAGCACTGTCATAAAATCATTGAAGAAAGGATCTAGTATAAAAAAAAACAACCTCCAACAGATAAAATCTATCATATAAAAGAACAAAAGTAAATTCCACACTGTATTAGTGTCCTAGGGCTGCCATGACAAATTATCACAAACTGGGTGACTTAAAACAACAGACATTTATTCTCTCACAGTTCTGGAGGGCAGCTTCTGGTGATTTCTGGAAATCCTTGGCAATCTTTCCTCTACGTGGACATGTGAGACTAGAAAACAAGTTATCTGCTTCAAAAATACAACAGCAGAATAGACACAGCATAGACAATCTCGTTCTCATGGGAAGAAATGAGAAGAAATAAAAGAGTCCAAGCAAGTCCAAAACCCAGCGGGACAAGTTCCATTAGGCTCAAGGCCCTGGGAGTAATCCTCTGAGGCTTGATGCTTTGCCCTCTGGGCCTGTGACAGTGGCCTTGCCCTCTCTGGCCTCTGCCTTTGCATCTGTGGCTCTGCCCTTGGGGTGATTCTTCTTTTTTCTTAAAGGTTAGCACATTTTGTAGTCAAGTAGACTTATTAGCCACCCTCTCACCCCTATTTATTTTTTATTTTTGCTTGTAGAACCTCAAAAGTCTGACAGCCTTTCTTCATTTTTGTCCTATCTCTGCCCCTTTCAGTCCAGGCTGGCAGTGGTTCTGTTGGTATAACATCCTCAAAAGCCTTGTTGGTCTCCCATGCAATCCATGGCACTTCATGTCATTAGACATGAATATCTGCCGTAGAGCATTCTTTAATAACTCAACTTCTGTCCCTGGCTTCTGGTGTGATGGTTGATTTGATCCATGAGTTACATACCCAAGCCCTTCATCACAAGGTGATCCAGAATCATGGCCTTCTCTCTAGAGAAGGCTGAGAATTTTTCAAATCATCAGGTTTTGGTTTCTTTTTGTTTAATATTTCCCTCCTCAATTTATTGCTTTCCTCTCCGATTTTGCTATAATTACCCAGAAGAAACCAGAATGAACCTTTTCCACTTTGTTTGGAAGTATCCTCAGCTGAATATCTAAGTTCACCACTTATAAGTTCTGTGTGTGTGTGTGTGTGTGTGTGTGTGTGTGTGTGTGTGTGTATAACAAGACTTTACTGGAAAAAAAGGGGGTGTTGCAAATCAATGGTTATAAACAGGAATGTGGACTTGTAGCAAAAACAAACAAAAAATAGAACAAAAATGGTGGGAGGAGGATTGTCAGAAGGATGGAAGAGGTAATGAGAACCAGAAAAGAAGAGGAGAACATTTTTTTCTTCTTTTTCCCATTTCTTTTAAAAACCAACACAAGACAAAAACAGATCCAGAGACAGAGAAGCATCAATCAAACCTCAAACCTCAGACGGAAGGTAGGGGAGGGTGGGGGTAAGGGGGTGAGTTCAACCAAAGGACTTGTATGCATGCATATAAGCCTAACCAATGGACACAGACACCAGGGGGATGAGGGCATGAGTGGGGATGGGGGGTGGGGGAGCAATGAGGGGATAAGGACACATATGTAATACCTTAATCAATAAAGAAAAAATCAAGAATACCATAAACATCTTTGTAAAGTACACAAAGTACTATTTCCTAGCTCAAAAGCTTTTGTAATATTGTGAAGATTAAAATAGATAATATATGTAAACCCTTTAAAAAAAAAACCAATGCAAGAATACACACACACACACACACACACACACACACACACACACACAACCTATATTTGTTCTCGAGTAAAAATATAAATAGGGCAGAATTGATCATTCTGTTCTTTTCTATTCCAAAGGCAAATATAAACAAACAAACAAACAAGCAGACTAATAAATATTTTCCCGTTCTTCACCAGAGCATCTTTGATCTTCATATTTCTACCAACATTCTGTTCATGATGATGTATGTGTTCTCTATGATGACAGATGCTTTCTCCACCATGTTCCTCACTTCCCTCTGAGCCCGCACCAGAACTGCTTTTAACATTCATATTTCTCCCAACTATCTCTTTAAGGCAATCTGGACTTTTTCGATGAAGTGCCCCCAAATTCTTCCAGCCTCCATTCATTTCCCAGTTCCAAAGCCACCTCCACAATTTTGGGTATTTGTTATAGCAGACACCCCACTTTCCAGTACCAAACTCAGTATTAGTTTCCTAGTGCTGCCATGACAAATTACCACAAGCTAGCAGCTTTAACAACATTAAGTTCTTCTCTTATAGATCAGTCTCAGCAAGGTTGGTTCTTTCTGGAGTTCGAAGGAGAAATGCTCCCATGCCTGTCTCCCGGCTTTTGGTGGTTGCTGGAAATCCTTGGCATTCCTTGGCTTATAAACACATTAGTCCAGCCTCCACATCCATCTTTACACGGCCCTCTTTGTGTCTCTGTTGGTCCTTTCTGTCTCACATGAGGGCAGTCTCATGGGATTTAGGGCACACTTTAGTCCAGCATAAATTCATCTCAATTCTTAGCTTAATTACATCAGCAAAAATTCTATTTCCAAATAAGATTATATTCTGAGGTTGCAGGTGGACATAGATTTATATGGGAGACTCTTCAACCTATTACAGACATCTTGAAAGATTTGAACACATTCCTTGCCAGTTTGGCTCAGAGGATAGAGATTCCAGCTGTGTTCTGAAGGGTCCCAGTTTCAGTCCCAATCAAGGGCACATACCTCGGTTGCAGGCTCAATCCCCAGCCCTGGTTCCAGGCAGGTGTGTGAAACATCAATGTTTCTCTCTCTCTCTCCCCCCCCCCCCCCTTCCACACTCTAAAAATCAATGGAAAAATATCCTCGGGTGAGGATTAATAAAGCAAAACAAACAAAAAAAGACAGAAAGATTTGAACACAGAAGAATTAAGAACATTGATTTTAAAAGATTAAAAATAATAAAGTAGCAGAAAGAGCTGAAATGGGAGATTTCAGGTCTAAGGGAAAAAACAGAGGGTGCTTAATACAGAACTAATGAATAAATTAGAATTCGTGGAGATAGTTTTAAAAACAGAGTTTCTGAGATGGAGGAAAGGTTTGAGATAATCACAGTGATTTGATATGAAAGAGACAAAAAGATTAAAGCAATCAGAGGGCACGTAATAGATATGGAGAACAAAAAACAATTCCACAAAGAGATCTTCAGTATCTGTGAATAAGACAAACTAAACACAGGAATAGAAAAAAAAGTATTCAAAAATAGAATAATGAGCATTTTTATCAGAAGAAGGTAGAACTGAAACTGCAGATTAAAAGGCCCACCATGTTCTAGGAAAAATGGATACAGGACGTTTATTATCAGGGGATATTCTGAAGAATTTACTGAATTTCAAGGACAAAGAATTCTGCAAGGATATAAGTATAAAAAGACTATTATTAGTAAAATTCAGACTTCCTCTCCAGGAGGCAATTCCTATTGAGCTCTGAGGAAAGAGTTAATAAAATATTTTATCCAGCCCTAACCGGTTTGGCTCAGTGGATAGAGCGTCAGCCTGCAGACTGAGGGGTCCCAGGTTCGATTTCACTCAAGGGCATGTGCCTTGGTTGCAGGCACATCCCCAGTAGGGGGTGTGCAGGAGGCAGCTGATCGATGTTTCTCTCCCATCGATGTTTCTGACTCTCTATCCCTCTTCCTTCCTCTCTGTAAAAAATCAATAAAATATTAAAAAATATATTTTATCCAAGCCTTGCTGTCATGTAAAAGGGTATCTTTATTTTTTTAAATTTCTTGTTATCATACATAATAGTTTATTGCCTGAAAGATCCCCTGTGCTCCACCTATTCATTCTTCTTTCTCCTCTAACCTCTGATCTTTCTAATGTCTCCATAGTTTTGCCTTTACCAGAATTTCGTGTGGTTGGAATCATAAACTATGTAACCTTTTCAGATTGACTTCTTTCACACAGTAATATAGACTTAAGATTTTTTAAGGCTTGATAGACCATTTTTTCATTGCTGAAAATATTACATGGTCTGGATTTACCACAGTTTGTTTATTCATTCACTTACTGAAAAAAAAATACTGGTTTCCCATGTTTTGGGAATGATAAATAAAGTTGCTATAAACATCCATATGCAGATTTTTGTGGGGACATAAGTTTTCCACTCCTTTAGATAATTACCAAGCAGCATGATTGCTGGATCATATGATAAGGGTACATTTAGTTTTCTAAGAAACTGCCTGTTTTCCAAAGTGGCTATACAACTTTGCACCCCACCAGCATTGAATGAAAGTTCCTAGGAGTTGGGCTCCATATCCTCACAGGTGCTGTTGGTGTTTTGGATTTTAGCCATTCTAATAGGTGTAGAGAGGTATCTCATTTTTTTTAAATTTGCAATTCCCTCTTGACATATATATTTTCATGTCATTTGAATGTCTTCTTTGGTGAAGTGTCTGTTCAGGTTTTTGATCATTTTGTTTTGAGATTGTTTGTTTAATTTTTTTATTGCCTTTTAAAAAAATTTTTGATTTAGTTTACATTCAATATTATTTTGTATTAGTTTCAGGTGTACAGCATAGTTGTTATACAAAAATATACTTTACAAAGTGTCCTCCCCCTTATATTTCCAGAACCCAAATGGCACCATACATAGTTATTACAATACTAGAGGCCCAGTGCACGAAATTCGTGTATAGGGGTGTGTGTGTCCTTCAGCCCAGCCTGCACCCTCACTAATCTGGGATCCCTCTCACAATCCAGGACTGCTGGCTCCCAACCGCTCGCCTGCCTGCCTGTCTGATTGCCCCTAACCACTCCCCTGCCAGCCTGATTGATGCCTAACTGCTCCCCTGCCGGCCTGGTCGCCCCTAACTGCCCTCCCCTGCCAGCCTGGTCGCCCCTACCTGTCCTCCCTTGCCAGCCCGATTGCCCCTAACTGCCCTCCCCTGCTGGCCTGATTGTCCCTAACTGTCCTCCCCTGCAGGCCTGGTTCCCCCCAACTGTCCTCCCCTGCAGGGCTGATCCCCCCAGCTGCCCTCCCCTGCAGGCCCAGTCACCCCCAACTACCCTCCTCTGCCTGCCCGGTCACCCCAACTGCCCTCCCCTGAAGGCTTGATCGCCCCCAACTGCCCTCCCCTGCAGGGCTTGTCCCCCCCCCAACTGCCCTTCCCTGCTGGCCTGATCATTCACAACTGCCCTCCCCTACCGGCCATCTTGTGTCCACATGAGGGCGGCCATCTTGTATGTTGGAGTGATGTCAATTTGCATATTACTCTTTTATTAGATAGGATTATTGATTATATTTCCTATGCTGTACTTTACATTCCCATGACTATTTTGTAACTACCAATCTGTACTCCTCCATCCCTTCATTTTTTCACCCAGTCCCCCAAGCCCCATCCTCATTAGCAACCATCAGTCTGTTCTCTATGCCTGTTTTCTGTTTTGTTTGTTCATTTATATTGTTCTTTAGATTCCACATACAAGTGAAATCGTATAGTATTTGTCTTTGACTGACTTATTTCACTTAACATGATACCCTCTAGGTTCATCGTAAAAGGATATCTTTAAACAAATGCAAAATTCTCAGAAAATAATCTCACTTCAGCCCATCTCTCCTACTGATTACATTGAAAAAAACTCTGAACAACAAACCAAGCAATCAACAAAATGTTCTGAATTACTCAAAGACTCTAAATGATAACAAAAACAGATTTGATCATAGGTAGCAAAGCAAAAACTGAGTGAAATGCTTACATGGGGTGAATTTCCCATTTATTTATGAATTTAGAGTGTGCTCTAAGAGTAGACCCCAAGAAACAGGATAAAAGGGTTTCACAGCTGAAGACTGTGTGTTTAGAGGTAATCCTGGAAAAGAGAATACCAGAGAAGAGGATTTCTAATTCTATATATGATCCTGGACAGGTCTCAGCCTAACTCCTACTCTATGCATGCACAGTTATGACCATAAGAAACTTTTCTTTGATTAACCATGGTGGTGTGGTGGTGGTGGTGATAGTGATGTGTGTGTGTGCGTGGGGGGCAGGGGTGTGTGTGTGTGTGTGTGTGTGTGTGCGCGCGCGCACACGCATGGAATGAAGTGGGAAGAGAGAGAGTTTCTTTTCATTATCTATGTATATAAAAGCTTAAGCGACCGGCCGACCAGCCGGTAGCTATGATGCGCACTGACCACCAGGGGGCAGAGGCTCAATGCAGGAGCTGCCAAGCAACAGCAACTTTGCAGAGTGCCCTCTAGCACTTGAGGACCCCTTGGGGGGTGTCGGACTGCCGGTTTTGGCCCGATCCCCACAGGACAGGTCGAGGGACCCCCCCCTGCCGGAGGGACCCCACTCATTCTGCAAACGCCCTTTGAGCCCTGGTGCCTCCCCAGGTGCTGCTGGCCAGGAAGGGACCTTGGGAGGCTAGCTCCAGGGCATGTCCAGCCCATCTCATTCAGTTCTGCCCTGCCGGCCACCTTCTAATTAATTTACTTTCAATGTGCATGAATCTGTGCACTGGGCCTCTAGTGTATATATATTTCTATCTACTTTTTTTTTTAAACATAGGTCTTAAAATGAAAAATAATTGGGGGCGGCGGGGGAGGAGAGGAAAGATAAGAGGAGACCAGGCTGGTAGAAGGAATTCCATTATAGACATTCTCATCTACTAGTTTGCATAAAATATTCTGAACTCATCTGACAGGAGAATTTGAAAGAGGGGTTAGGAAAGCTCTCTGTTCCTCAGTGTTTGTATACATTAACTCAGTGGAGATGGAAGCCAGCATGGTCATAAGGCAGCCAACTCAATTTGGCTAATTTCTCTAACTCCCTGCATTAAAATACTCTTTTGTTAAAAATAATCTTTCAGAGCTAAGTAGAGTTCTTATAGAACTACCAAGTTCAATTTCTAGAAAATTAGAAGAAGTGGTTCAATTAAAATTTAGAAATATTTAGAATTTTTATCTATTTCTTCATCTCAGATTTGAGACAGTAATGCTCCATCTGACAACCTCCTTTCCTCTCTGACTGGAAATGATTATACTTTCAGTAACTTAAGTTGATTCGCGGGCTTTGGGACTTTGGCATTTAAGGGGTGGTCATTGTGAACTTAAACTTTTCATGTTGTTTTCCTTTCTCTTTACCTCTAGATCTGTGTCTTCTATTAAAATTAAACTCCCTCTCATTTATCTAAGATACTGCACTGTGCATTTCTATTTAAATAGAGACCCTGGAGTTTGAAGATAATTTTCAAAAAAGCTTTGGGTAAATTAATATGCCCAAAATACCCTGTAAGATTATCTGAACTACCATTTCAAAGCTAAAAGTGACAATTGCTTGTCTTGGTTGCTTTTATTAGCTTTATTTATCTTATGGTAAAATCCTTTTTTTCTCTAAAAACTGAATTTATAGATTTTAAAGATATAAAATATTGCTTTATTTTAAAAAATATGTTTTTATTGATTTCAGAGGGGGGGAGGTGAGAGGAATAGAAACATCAATAATGAGAGAGAATCATTGATTGACTGCCTCCTGCATACCCCCTACTAGGGATGGAGCCCAAAACCCAGGCATGTGCCCTGACCAGGAACAATCATGACACTTCCTGGTTCATGGGTCAATGCTCAACCACTGAACCACACCAGCTGGGCAAAACAGCTTTGTATTTTAATAAATGCTACATAGCCTTCTGTTATCCTTCCTTGTAATCCCTCTTTAAAATTTGTTGCAATAGAAATAACTTGTGACCTTTAAGGGCTTGTGGCTTTGTATGATCTTTACTCTGGAATCAAGTTTAAGATCTTCACTTCTGTGGTATTTACTACTGCCTGCCCATGCACTCTGTAACACATTGGCTACTTTTATATTTTTATAGTATTTAGCACTCTAAAAATATTTTATGGCATCATTGTATATTATCAGTCTTGTTCACAGAATTAGAGACAAATTTCTCATGAAGCCAATGAAGTTTAAGCTTCAGAGCCCCTCTCTTGCCCAGGGCCCTATGATTGCTGGGATTTTCTAGAAGCTATGGAGTGTTCAGGCTGTATTCAGGAAGCCTTAGCATGTAGGCACGCTGGTAATGTGCGTAAGGCTATCTTGGAAGAAAGGGCTTGAATCTCCAAGGCCCAAAAAGTGGTTGAAATTTCTCCTCTGACTCTGAATAACTATTCACTTTTGTATCTAATTTTGTATTCATAATTGTGTAGGTTGCCAAATTATGTTAATAATTTCGAGATGTACAAGTCCTGAGTATGTCACCGGCTACCATAAGCTCTGTGAAAAGACTGTGTCTGCCACTTTCACTATTGTAACCATAAAACTTAAAATTGTGCCAGCACCTAGGAGCTGCTTCATAAATCTTTGCTAAGTAAATGTTAAGATGTGGGAGATCAGGGAGAAGGGCATTCCAGCCAAGAGCCAAAACTATGTATGCGAATAGGTCTGGCTTGTTCCAGGAAACAGAAAATTCAGTGTGGTTGGAGCATATGGACTGACAGGGAGAGAAGAAAGATGCTTGGGGACATAGGCAGGGCCCAGAAAATTCTAAGTGCATTGGAACATATAAAGCATTTAACCATGACTGACTTTAAATAGAGGATCATGGTTGCTATGTGGACAATGGATTGGAGGAGGGGCAATAGTGAAAGTAGGTCTGCAGGGGAATGATGGTGGTGACAAGGCCAAGAGGGATGATCATGGAGAAGGAATGAGGTGAGGGATTTAGAATGAATTTGAGAGATGAAATCAATAGCATTTTCTGATGCATCGGATGTAGAAAGGGAGTAAGAGGAATCAACAATGGATCTTGGGCCCTAGTTTGTTTGGCTCAGTGGATAGAACGTCGGCCTGTAGATTGAATGGTCCCAGGTTTGATTCTGGCCAAGGGCACATGCCTGGGTTGCAGCTCGATCCTCAGTAGGGGCCGTGCAGGAGACAGCCGATCAATGACTCTCTCATCATTGATGTTTCTATCTCTCTCTCTCTCCCTTCCTCTCTTAAATCAATAAAGAAATATATTTTTAAAAAACACACAAAAAAATACAATGGATCTTGGAATTCTGTGCTGAGTAGATGTTCTGCATTATATTGCACATTCCTGGAGAGAATGCAAGTATAGACAAGGTCTACATAACAACCGATATAACCATATTCCTTCTTCATAATAGAAATTTATACCTCAGCGGCAGATTTCCCCTAATGCTATGAGACACAAATTAAAAATAAACCAGCATTAATCTTGCCTTGACATTTTTCTAAAACATAAATTCTAAATAGTTACTTAAATTTTCTGAATTATGACATTTTAAGACTAGGTGGAGGAATCAAGATAAAATACAAAATTTTAATAATTTTTCAAATGCACTTTATTTCAAAGATAGGCCTGAAAATACTTAGCCAGCCTTTTTTTTTAATGTAATTTTGTACTTACAAAAAAAGTTTCAAGAATAATATAAACAAATCCTGGATACTTATACCCAGGTTCCCCCAAATATTAACATTTGCTACATTTGTCCTATCTTTTCTGTCTCTCTGACTTGCTCTTGTTTTCTGAATTTGTCTATTTCTCTCTATATATGCATAAACACATAAATATATACACATATATACATAATATATATATATCATGTATATATATGTGTGTGTACATTCGTATATATATTTGCATACTCAATTTTACACTTACACATTATTTTTTTCTGAACCATTTAAGAGTAAGTTCAGACATGTGTCCCTTCCCCCCCAATACTTCATTACGTATTCTGTAAAAAACAAGCAGTTCTCCACATAACCACAGTAAAATGATTAAAATCAGAAAATTACCTTCAATATAATATTATAATTTAATTGGCAAGTTTTATAATTCCTTTGGCAAGTTTTTTAAAAAAATTCAAAGATCTAGCTTATTATCTTTTCCCAATAATGTTATTAGAATGAAAGTGGATACTTCAAAAATTAGAAATGCTTATTCAGTATCAACGGACTGAATCTCATTTTAAATTTATGACCATTCACCTCAAGCAGGTCCCTGGTGCTACCACCTGGCAATTCTACTCTATTTCCCTGGTCTATTTACTTTCCACCCTTTAAATTGATACTTTTTCCAATTTTGTCAAATCACTACAACTAACTTCTTATTTCACTAAGAAAATAGAAGCTCTCAGAAGATTTCCACACATTTCCCTAAAAGTCTGTCAAACCACCTTGGACCCACACCCTCTGCTTATTCTCTTGCTACTACGAAGGAGTTATTTTTCCTTTTACCCACAGTTGAACCTTCTTCTCCTTCTTCTTCTTCTTCTTCTTCTTCTTCTTCTTCTTCTTCTTCTTCTTCTTCTTCTTCTTCTTCTTCTTCTTCTTCTTCTTCTTCTTCTTCTTCTTCTTCTTCTTCTTCTTCTTCTTCTTCTTCTTCTTCTTCTTCTTCTTCTTCTTCTTCTTCTTCTTCTTCTTCTTCTTCTTCTTCTTCTTCTTCTTCTTCTTCTTCTTCTTCTTCTTCTTCTTCTTCTTCTTCCCTTCTTCTTGACACTGGGTCTGGCCCATCCTCATTGCTTTCTCCAGGATTTGGGTTCTGTGGTTTTCTCTCCCTATGTTTGCATTATCAATATTTTCTTCTTCATTAGATCATCCACTTCATCATACAAACCTGACTTCATCTCTCTCCCCACCACTACCACCCCCAGCTACCACCCAACAACAAACATGGCCAAAAAGCTGTATATACTCACTACCTCCCTTTCCTCTCCCCATATTCTCCCTTGAGCCCACTCTAATTGGGCTAGTTCTACTCTACAATTCCACCACAGCTGTTCTTACCAAGATCATCAATGACCTATGTTGCCAAATTCAATGATCATTTCCCAATGCTCAGCTCACTTACCGACCAGCAGCATTTGAGACAGTTGATCACTCCCTCCTCCTTGGAAACACTTTCTTCATTAGGCTTCTAGGATACTCCCTTCTCATGGTTTTCCTCTCTCACTCATTGCTTCTTTTCAGTCTCCTTTGTTGGTTCTTCCTCATCTTTCTGAGCTCTGAACCTTGCAGTTCTTCTGGTTCATTCCTCTGACCTCTTTTCTTCCTACCCTATTCTGTATGATTCCATTCAGGTTCAAGGTTTGAATATCATCTATAATGATGTCTGTCAGCAGCAGAGCAGAGTGCTAAAGGCACAAGCTCTGGAGCTTGATTACCTGACTTTGAAACTTGCCTTCACCACTTACTAGCTCTTTAAACTGGGCAAATTACTTAACTTCTCTGTACATTAATTTCCTTATCTGCAGACTGGGGATAATTATAGTACCTACCTGCCAATTTTGTGAGAATTTATGTTGGTCAAATTTAACTTGGAAAACATAAACTACTTTAAGTATTTACTACAAAGGAGCTTAATGCATTTGAACACAAGTGATTAGTAGAACGAGAAGCCAACCAAAGGATGATGAGAAAATTCAGGTTGTAGCAACAACAATAAGCTACTTCCACCACCTGGAGGGACAAAGCAAGTCTTAGTATGAAACTCTGATACTTAAGACAGTGTGGAACTGCTATGAGAATAACATAGAGATCAATGCAATAGAACACAGAGTCTAAAAATAGTCTCTCCCTGTGGCCAATTGAATTTTGAAAAAGATGCCAACATAATTCAATGGAGAAAGTAAATTATTTTCATCAAATGGTGCTGGAAAAGTTGTATACCCATTTGGAAAAAAAGTAAAGTGCACACCATATATTAAAACTAATGAAATAAATCACAAAGCTAAACTTGAAAGCTAAAACCATAGAACTTGAAGAAAACATAGGAGAAAATTTTTGCAATCTCGGGGTAGGCAAAATTTTTTGGACATAAAAAACACAGACCATATAAAAATTTGATGAATTAGACTTCAACAAACTTAAAAGCTCTGGTCTTCAATATACATTGTTCTTCAGAAGAAAAAGTAAGCCACAGACTGGGAGAAAATTTTTGCTATGCATGTATCTGACAAGGAGTAATGTCCCAACTGTAGTAAGAACTCATACTATTCAATAATGAAAGGCAAACAATACTCAGTAATAAAAAGAAATGAACTACTGACTCACACAACATGGATAAAATCACAATTCTGAGTGAAAGAAGTCAGACAAAAACATGACATACTATATCGCCACATGTATGTAAAGTTCCAGAAGAGACAAATCTAAGCTCCAGGGACAGTGGCTGGGGAATTGACCAGGAAAGGGCACAGGTAAATTTGAGAGTGATGGGGGAAATATTCTATATCTTGATTGCAATGGTAGTTATACAATTGTATACATTTGTCAAAAGTCATCAAACTGCCCAGCCAGTGTGGCTCAGTGATTGAGCATGGACCTGTGATCCAGGAGGTGACAGTTTCATTCCAGAACAGGCACATGCCTGGGTTGTGGGCTCAAAGTTCCCAGTAAGGGACATGCAGGAGGCAGATGATCAATGATTCTCTCATCATTGATGTTTCTCTCTCTCTCTCTCTCTCTCTCTCTCTCTCGCTCTCTCTCTCTCTCTCTCCCCCTCCCCCCCGCTTTCCTCTCTGAAATCAATTTAAAAAATATTTTTTAAAAAGTCATCAAAATGGACACTTTAGGTGCATTTTATTTTTTGTACTATTACACAATGATTTTTTAAAAATATATATATTTTATTGATTTTTACAGAGAGGAAGGGAGAGGGATAGAGAGTTAGAAACATCGATCAGCTGCCTCCTCCACATCTCCTACTGGGGATGTGCCCACAAGCAAGGTACATGCCCTTAACCGGAATCGAACCTGGGACCCTTCAGTCCACAGGCCGACGCTCTATCCACTGAGCCAAACTGGTTAGGGCTACACAATGATTTTTTAAATCAAAAAATATATAAGTCCAAACATGAATTATTGATTTCTCATGAAAACCTGCTGCTCTCACAATCCTGCTCATCTCAGTATATGACAAAGCTATTTCTCCAGTTGCTCAGGCCATAAATATTGGACTCTTTTTTGACTCTTCTCTTTCATTCACATTTTACTCCAACCCATTAGTAAATTTCATCAGCTTTACCTTCAAAATACATCCTGCTGGTAGGAATGTAAATTGGTAGAACTACTATGGAAAACAGTATGGCGTTCCTCAAAAATTAAAAATAAAAGTACTATACGATCTAGTAATTCCACTTCTGGGTATTTATCTGAAGAAAACAAAAACACTAGTTGGAAAAGAAAGTAGTCTGCACTCCCACATTCATTGCAGCATTTATGTTTACAATAGCGAAAATATGGAAAAACCTAAGTATCTATCAATGAATGAATGGCTAAAGAAATTGTGATATATATACACATAAACATTCATACATATGTATGTAGCCATACTTGCATATAATGAAACATACATACACACATACATATATACATAATGGAATATTATTCAGCCATTAAATAGAATGAAATCTTCCCGTTTGTGACAACATGAATGAACCTCAAGGGCATTATGCTAAGTAAAATAAGTCAAGAGAGAAAAAGACAAATACCATATGATCTCTCTCATATTTGGAATCTAAAAACAAACAAAACCACCTAAGCTCGTAGATACAGAGAATAGAGTGGTGGTTGTAAGAGGCGAGGGGTGGGAGATGAGAGAGATAGATACCTTTTTTTAGTTTAAATAAATTGAATAAAAATTTTTAATGTAAAAAGAACATCCTGAGTATGATCACTCTTGTCATCTCCACCACAGCTAAACTGGTTCAAGCTGCCATCATTTCCCTGGATTATCACAGCAGCCTCCGAGTGGTCTGTTTTTTCCCATTTTTGCCCCCTTCCCTTCCCTGTCACAGTTTTTCTCTGCAACCAGGTCATTCATGGCACTGGTCTGCTGAAAACTCTCCACTGATAAATTGTCTCATTCCAATTAAGAGATGTCTTTCTTACACTGGCCTGCTCAGCTTGGCTCTCATCATCTGCACCCTATTACCTCTCTTGCCTCATCCCCTGCTCTCTCCTCAATGCTCTCTACATGCAGCAACACTGAACGCCTTGCTGGTCCTCAAACACACCAAGGACACGTCCACATCCGGGTCTCTGCCCGGCTCCACCCTGAACAGGATCGATCACTGATGTCTGCCCTGCTCTCTGGCTCACTTCCCCAGGTTCTCCTCACAGACTACCTTCTCAGAGGAGCCTTCACCAGTTACCCCGTATGAAATAGTACCCCAATAATCTCTCTTCCCTGTTCTTGCTTTATTTTTATTCTTAGCCCATATAACTCCCAGACATAACATTTATTTGTTCATTGCTTCTTTGGAGATCTTTTTCTCACATGGAATAAAAGAGATTTGGAAATTTGTTTTGTTTCCTATTGTATCTTTAGCACATGGATTGGTGCACTCAACAAATATGTATTATTTTATCATTCATATATAGCATAATTTATGTTATGTTTACATTTATACCACATTTAATGTATAAATTATAATATTAATATTAAATAAGCACTCAATAAATATTTATTGGATGAATGAATGAATGAATGAATGTATGAATGGTTTTACTTTGGAAGCTTTACACACACACACACACACACACACACACACAGTACATTTTCTCCCTTTTTGGAGAGGAAGTTTTATGTTTGCTCCATCATGATTCCCTGAAACAATCATCTGTGTCCATTGTTTCTTTGAATGTCTTCATCAGCGTCAGCAGATGTATGGTCTGAGTGCTGTCACATCCCTCCCTGCATCCATGGTAAATATATATAATCCAGTCTGTTTCTTTCCCACTGAGCCACTGTATTTTGTCATTCTGCTCAACACGGAACTTTAGGCTGCCACCTCTAATTGATTGGATTCGGCAGGAAGTATGAAACCTGTGTGCTATCCTGGATGTAAACTCCAACTTTCTTTGGTGGTTGTCTTAGGCTTGCTTTCCAAACTGACCAAGAACATGGACCCATGGGATAAAATGGAAATTACAAGCTCTTTAAAGTTTTTCTAGCTTTGTTAGGAAGGACTGAAGAAGCAGAGATACGTGAAGTAATGACTGCTGCATATTTTACTAAGACTCTAGGGGTTGGTTTAAAAATAAAACTCCAAGTTTTCCTTCATCTGTATCTTAACAAAATCTCAACACAACTGAGTCATATTCCTCCGTAGCCTCCTAAAGTCTAATCAATCAAAGATCTTAAAGGCATATACAGAAAAACCCACAAATTGTTTGCTTCCTTGTTAATAACAAAGGGATACCTTATAAAGGCATAAGCAAGGCTCTGGACCTCTCTGGAGTGAGACAGACAACGCAAGGCCAGAGAAACATCATTTCCAATCACTTCCTCCTAAAATCAAATTGATACATTGGTTATTTCTAATGAGGTTCTGGTTAGAAAGTAGGATATATTTTATTACCAGGAAATCAGCACTGGAATAGAAAAAACATACCTGGGGGGAAACAGAGATCTCAGAAAACAGCCCGTGCAGATTCTGCCAGGTGTCTAGGACTCGGGAGTTGACTGGTGATAGGTTCTCTGATGTTTGGGCAACACACAGGCCCAAATCCTTTTTATCTTCCTCTTTATGATCTCTAGTCAAGATGTGCTGGCAGTTGCTAGATAAGGAAAGTGTTTCTATATGAACTGTTCTGCAAAGACCCCATTCCTCAAAACGTGAATCTTACTCTTAAGTTGAAAACATGTTTCTTTGACAGGATTTTGAGGTTGTCTTTTTCCTTGTGTACATTTAAAAAAAATCTGCATGATTTTTGAATCTGTTGGTATCTGTGGTTTAAGGACTATCTTCACTGTCAATGTAATTAAATTCCACATCAATAAACCTCAAGTTTATTCTAGCCCAAGGGGAAAAAGTTACATGGGATTAAAATTTCATTTACATTTAAATTCATTAAGCTTTTGGTGGTTACTGACCCCTGATGGATTAATTCTTTTTAATAGAACAAAGGTGTATCTGTTCATTGTAGTCACCACAAATTGAATGCTCTTTCAAAGTGCCCACAGTTATTTATGATTGCATCTTCTTACTTGTTTAATTTGCTCTCTCAGCCTTGAAGACTTGATAGGATGTTTAGCACCAATAGGAAGCAATGCTTATTACGTGTTGTCTTTTAACATTGAAGTATCCCTTATTTTATCTTTAAATGTTTACACTGTTCAAATAGTTTATATTCTGATCTAACTATACATTTTAATTTTATTGGTATTTATATCAATAGGCATTTTAATTTCACCTACTAGAATTCCATTATAATGTAGCTTGTTGTAGCATAGTTTCTACCATAGTTTTGAATGGATAAAAATAACTTTTAAGCCCTAGCCGGTTTGGCTCAGTGGATAGAGCATTGGCTTGCAGACCAAAGGGTCCTGGGTTTGATTCCAACTAAGGACATGTACCTTGGTTACAGGCTCCTCTCCAGTCCAGCCTGTGTGCAGGAAGCAACCAATCGATGTGTTTCTCTCACATCAATGTTTCTCTCTGTCTTTCCCTCTCTCTTCCACTCTCTCTAAAATCAATGGAAAAATACCCTCGGATAAGGATTAAAAAAAAAAACTTTAAAAATATATAACTTGCAAATAAGGAAATATGATAGACTTATCCTTGAAGGTGGGCAATATTGTCTTTTTTAATGTTAATGTAAGAAACATTCAAACATGTAAGGAATTTTTGTGAGTTTATTTGAGCCAAACTGTCAACAATTGCCA
>NW_005366679.1:2308852-2323388 GCF_000412655.1 Myotis brandtii | reverse complement strand
ACAGTGATGGCGAACCTTTTGAGCTCAGCGTGTCAGCATTTTGAAAAACCCTAACTTAACTCTGGTGCCGTGTCACATATAGAAATGTTTTGATATTTGCAACCATAGTGAAACAAAGACTTATATTTTTGATATTTATTTTATATATTTAAATGCCATTTAACAAAGAAAAACCAACCAAAAAATGAGTTCGCATGTCACCTCTGACACACATGTCATAGGTTCACCATCACTGATCCACAACAGCGGCTTTTAGTTAAAGTTTTAATTTCAGATCATCCTTTTCAGTTACTTTAGGTCTTTGAGTTTGCAAGGTTGCCACACAGGCCTTCCCTGAGTTAAGTCAGGTTAGCACTGGCCCCTTTTTGTCCACACTAATATCAGCAATACATTAAGGGATCTCATGTATTTGCTTCCTATCACAATTACAGTGGTTTATCAATAAACAATAAAGAAGCAATCATATCTAAAATTATTTTACTTAAGCCTGACTTTTGTTCTTGAACTTTTGAGACAGTCAGAATTCACTTAGAATAATTGTTCCTTCCTGGCCAGCTGGCATGGCTCAGTGGTTGAGCATTGACCTATGAGCCAGGAGGTCACGGTTCGATTCCCCATTAGGGCACATGCCCGGGTTGCAGGCTTGATCCCCAGGAGGCAGCCGATCAAAGATTCTCTCTCATCATTGATGGTTCTCTCTCTCTCTCTCTCTCTCTCTCTCTCTCCCTCTCCCTTCCTCTCTGAAATCAATAAAAATGTATTTTAAAAAATTGTTCCTTCTACTTCCAACATATAAGACTTGGATAAGATTATTTCACAGCTCTGACACTCTGTTTTTCCTTCTATAAAATGTGACAGCCTTCTTCTGAGGAGGTAATCAGATATAAAGGTAGAAGAAACATGGAAAGCAGATTGTATAGTATCTGCTACACTGAATGTCCCCTTGCTAATGACCTGTCAGCCATATTTGTTTCCTTTCTTTACCTGAATCCTGTACTTAGACATTGCCCTGGTTATCCTCTTCACCCTCAGATCTTAAATGACTGCTCCTTTCATCATTCAGGTCTCACCTCAGCAGAGAGGTAACCACCCAGTCTGACCCAATCCCTAATTAGTTACATACCACGTCACCCAATGTTGTATGGTCCTCTTAGTCCTTATCTCTAACTCTACCACCTTGTTTTTCTGTTCATTTGTTTTCTGTCTCTTTTTATTATAGAATTGAAGCTCTTAGAGAATAGGGGCATTGTCTAATTTTCTTTTCATTGAATCCCCTGAGCCTAGAACAGGGCCTGACACATAATAAGCAATCCAATGCATGAATACATGGTGGTCATTACCCCTTTCCTTTAGCTGAGTCCATTGCCATTCCAAAAGCAAAGCAGAGTTCTCTCTCCAGTGTGGCATTTGCCCATGCATAAATAGATGGCTAGAAATTAGTAAACAGCTAACTGAAAACAAGGCAAGAAAGTGTATCTTCCTCTATTCGATTGAGCTGATGAAAATTGAAATATACCAAGATAAAGTACTTATTTTACTCATTCACTCAATAAACCTTTTGAACACCTATTATGTATAAAAGATTGGGCTAGTTGCTGGTCATGGCAACTTTAATAAGATGCCTAAGAAGAGAGAGTTCATGTATTTGAAAATCACTGAATTTAATCAGCCCAGTAAGCTACTTATGAATTTAATCTGTTGCCTTTAAGGCAGCTATGACTTTAGTGCTGTTAAAATGCAATATAAACCCAGTGTCAAGCAATTCTGTGGAAGGAAACCTAAGTCAAAGAATCCTTTGTAGTAGAGAAATTTGATTTGGACCTTAAAGATTAAACGGAGGTTTTCAGGGTAGGGAAAGGTGAAAGGACATTCAGGAACACAACTAGTATGAGTAAAGGCCCAGAAGGGTCCTGGTCCTCTGAGTGTGTTGGGACAGGGGAGGTGTTGGGGAAGAATCAGCCAATGACCTTTAAGGCTGAACTAGCACAGGTAAGAGTGGCAGGAACAGAAGGGTCAACTGGAACCATGAAGAACCATAAAGGCTTCAGACTTCAAATTGCAACTGTTGGGGAGTGTATATGCGATCAGATCTGTATTTTAGAAGGTTCATCATGACTGTAGAAGAGAGAAGTATTGTAGAAGAGAGGAGGGGGGGGTGCTTTGAAAAGCGAGAACAGAAATCCTTTCTAGTAGTCTAGGCACTAAAGCAAAGAGGCCTGAATAAGGGAAGTCTAGTAGTAAGATTAAAAGAGAAAGATGGATTTATGGGAAATTCATTCAGGTAGCATTGTTAAACCAAACACAATTATGGGAATGGCTACGTATATTGACAAATAATAGAAATACAAAGAAAAGAACCAGACTTCAATTTGGGGGATGTTGAAATTGAGGTGTCTGCATGATACCTAGGCTCATAGAATGACTGGGTACTTTAATGTTTGAATGGATGTGCGTCAAAGTTAGAGTTACTATCTGAGTGGTCAGATGGACAAAATAAAGTAGTGAGTCTGCTATAAACTCTTGTGTGTACATATAAAGGAAGAAAGATGTAGAAAACATCAGCATGCCCCTGGACATTGGTGTTTCTATAACTTTATTTATCAAGAATCACACCCAGATATGGACATTGGTGTTTCTATAACTTTATTTATCAAGAATTACACCCAGATAGCTAATTATAGGTTGTAACTTAAGAGGCTTATTTTTCTTACATGGATTTGGGAGTCTGATTCTTCCTTTACCTTGGGTACAGTGAAGACAACAATAATTTGACACTCAGATAATAATTATGTATTAATTGCTTACTATGACCAGGCATTGGAATGGGTCCTTTCCATGAATTAACTCATTTAACCCTCATTTTATGAGGTAGGTACTATTATTGTTCTCTCCCATTTTACAGAAGAGGAAACAGCCACAGAGAGCATAGGGAACCTGCCCAGGTCACCCAGCTAGCTAATCAGTGGTGGAAGTGGGATTTACACCCTGGCACCCTGGCTCCTGGACAAACTTTCGCCTCTCAGACACATCTTATAGCTTATTTCTTTTATATGTTGATTTCAGAAAGGAAGGGAAAAGGAGAGAGAGATAGGAACATCAATGATGAGAGAGAATCATTGATTGGCTGCCTCCTGCACACCCCACACTAGGGATCGAACCCACAACCTGGGCATGTGCCCTGACCGGGAACTGAACCATGACCTCCTTGTTCATAGGTCAGCGGGGCCCGGGCCGGGCGGGGGGCCCCCCCCCCCCCCCGCCCCCCGAGTGCACAAATTTTTGTGCACCGGGCCTCTAGTAGGTTATAACTTAAGAGGCTTATTTTTCTTACATGGAATTGGGAGTCTGATTCTTCCTTTACCTTGGGTACAGTGAAGACAACAATAATTTGACACTCAGATAATAATTATGTATTAATTGCTTACTATGACCAGGCATTGGAATGGGTCCTTTCCATGAATTAACTCATTTAACCCTCATTTTATGAGGTAGGTACTATTATTGTTCTCTCCCATTTTACAGAAGAGGAAACAGCCACAGAGAGCATAGGGAACCTGCCCAGGTCACCCAGCTAGCTAATCAGTGGTGGAAGTGGGATTTACACCCTGGCACCCTGGCTCCTGGACAAACTTTCGCCTCTCAGACACATCTTATAGCTTATTTCTTTTATATGTTGATTTCAGAAAGGAAGGGAAAAGGAGAGAGAGATAGGAACATCAATGATGAGAGAGAATCATTGATTGGCTGCCTCCTGCACACCCCACACTAGGGATCGAACCCACAACCTGGGCATGTGCCCTGACCGGGAACTGAACCATGACCTCCTTGTTCATAGGTCAGCGCTCAACCACTGAGCTACGCCAGCTGGGCCATCCTATAGCCTATTTCTCATGTCAATTAGACACTGCAGCATCAGGCATGCCCCTGTACCCCTATGTGCAGTATATTTTGGGGTGACATGTTCTTAGCTTTTTTAGTTCTTTTAACCACTTGAGTCTTCTGACAGATGGGCTGCAAGGACCTCCATGAGCAGATATGAAGCTGGGATAATGTCTCTTTTAAAGCCAAAACAAACAAGCACCTGGGGCATGTGCACAGTAGACAAAATCAGTGTAGGTGCTGCTAAAATGTCCATGCTGCAGTGGCCAGAGGGATAGAATCGGCACTTTCTTTCACCTGGGCCTTTCTCTGGGATTGCTGCTATCTCTATGGTTTATAAAAATCTGATAGCCAATGTCTGCTAATCTCTACCAATTTCTGACACCACTGGGTGTCTACTTTGTCTCTACTTTTACCTACCGATTTCCCCCAATCCCTCATTTACTGCATCCTGGGGCCAGGCTTCAGAAGAACACATCACAAACCCATCACATCTGGTCTCTGGCCACCTTGCAGGCACAGCCAGCCAAGCGGACTTTCTGTTACTACCTCCCCATTGTGTTTGTCCTCCATTGTCAGTCTCACTGGCTGCAGACTCAGGAGCTCTTTCTTCTCAGAACCGGGAGCTGAGACAGGAGTGTCACAGACATTCTGCTCCATTGTTCAGAAGCTGCGACTCTCATCAGCTGCCCCTCAGGCCATACCTAACAAGGCCAATCTTCTCTCTGCCAGACAGGCTTCAAAAACACAGAGACAGCTATTCTATCCAGTGGGTCTAGTTAGAGTTGAGAAGTCCCACCTTTTCAGCTATTTCTCCTGTGGCATGGTTTTGAGTGGATTGATAGCCCTTCCTGTGTTTCCAAAGATACTTGCTGCAATTGCCCTCTACTTCCTGTGGCACTACTTCTACCACAGGTAGGACTATTTTTAAATGTATCATTATATAACATTTTCTGCATTTATGGTTTATATACAGATCAATATACATCTTTGCAGGACATTTATCCTGTTGACAAATATTTTGGTTTCTATGTTGCATTCAAATTCTTAAATTCCTTAACCCATATCACCAAATCAGGGCGATGTCAGTGCACAAAGCAGCAACAAAATAACCACGTGTTAATCATATCAGTTATAACAGGAAAAAGTAAGATGATATCAATATGTAAGTCTAAGATTGAATGACATTAATGTTACCAGGGAGATGAGACCTCGGTTCTTGTCTTCTCGAGGGAAAGATTTCAATCAAGAGACCAAGTGTAGAAAAGCAAGCAAGAATTTATTGACCGCAGCAAAAAATATACTTAGGAGAGTGAAACCAGGAAGGGCATAGAATAAACAACAGGAGAGCCCAGGCTAGGCTGCTTTGGCTCACTGGGAAGTCAGAGAAAAGGGGGCCTTGGAGACAGGTCCAGGGGTGAGCCCAGGATAAGCTGCCACTGCCCATTGCTCCCCTGGTCCCTTAGAGGATGGGGAACACGTGCCTGTGGGGGATGGGTAGGGGAGAGGGAATGGTATGGGTATACTCTCTGGAAGGAGAGCATGCTGGGACTTACATTTTCAGGGGTTTTAAAGGCTGAGCATTTAGGGAAGGTCGTAGGGGTGGATCAATAGAATATTCATCAGCTTTATACTGATGTACCAAAATGAGATTTATTCTCTTAATTTTTCTGTCCTTGGATGTGGTTGGCAAATGGCACTTCATTGGGTTTCTGTTGTCTGCTGAGTAGGTGATTTAAGCTATTCACCCTCTGGTTGGGGACAAGTGCAAACCATTTACTCTTAAGTGTCTTTGGGTTAGGAAAGGTAGGATTTACTAGGTGGCTGCAAACTGCTGTTTAACTATCTGTCTCAGTTTCCCTATTCGCTTGTCCTGGAATTTTCCTAGCTTCTTGCTATTCTATAACAATTAACATTGTCTCTCTCTCTTTTTTTTTTTTTTTGCAACCTATTGTCTTCTCCTCAAACTACCAGCCTCGTTTGTCACTCTTGTGCAAACAACACGACTTATTACATATACCAAATTAAACCTAGAAGGGTAGGAGTGGGTGGGTTAAGAACA
The DNA here is from genome assembly GCF_000412655.1 of Myotis brandtii. Lineage (NCBI taxonomy): Eukaryota > Metazoa > Chordata > Mammalia > Chiroptera > Vespertilionidae > Myotis > Myotis brandtii. The sequence goes on along the minus strand of NW_005366679.1, from coordinate 2,317,447 downwards.
GCATAAAGTGAAGTGCCAACAGCATAGGATATATCAGAGGAGGTAAGATTCCAAGGTTCCAAGCAAATTTAAACAGTTAATAATAATTTTTAAAAAATAAAACTTATTTTTCCAAGAATGCCTTTGTGTTCTTATCTCAAAGTTGACATCTCTGAGTAATTGACGAAGCTGCAAACCTTACAGTCCTCTGACTGTAAGTTCCCTGCCCAGCACACTTACTCCCCCAGATAAACAAAAACCGCTGGGCTGCCTCTGGAGGAGAGTTACACTTTCTTGGCACTCCGTCCCTGCTTGTTATCGGCCGCCTCACCTCTAAGTTCACTCGGGCGGTTCCCTGAAGACCAACACGTTCTTTCTCTTCGCTGGAGCACTGCTCTCTTGCCCAGGCATCTTCAGAACCTGAAGCCTGGCTGCTGAGAGATTCTCTGTAGCCACCTGCTGTGATTCTGACCTTTGCCATCAGCAGTCTTCAGCGAACATCTCTCAAAAGATGCCCAGTAGTTTTGCTCTTTTATTATCATTTTCAATCTGAACCATTTTTTTAAACAAAATTTTTTTAAAAATAGATTTTTATTGATTTCAGAGAGGAAAGGAGAGGGAGAGAAAGAGATAGAAACATCAATGAGAGAGAATCATTGATCAGCTGCCTCCTGCACGCCCCCTACTGGGGGCTGAGCCTGCAACCCAGGCATGTGCCCTTGACCGGAACGGAACCTGGGACCCTTCAGACCACAGGCTGAAGCGCTATCCACTGAGCAAAACCAGCCAGTGCACAAAACAAAACTCTTATCGAGAAACTCAAAATATTAATGATATAAAATTGAGGGGCAGATTTGAATGTCAGGGGCTAAAGTCCTTATTTGACTCCTCCCCTGACCAATAGCGCTCCATGGATGAGACCTTGACGACATTCTTTGAAGAGGGAGGTCTTATCAAGCATAATGTCTGCTTTTCTTTCTTTTTTCCTTCCTTCACCCCCCACCCCCCTTTTCTTTCTTTTTTTTTTTTTTTTTTTTTTTTTTTTTTTGTCCATAGAGCTCCACTTTTACATTAGAACTAAAATTTACTTTCCAGCTTATTCTGAAAACATTTTTTCTTGTCTTTCTCTTTGCTATTGGACACTTTTTCTTTGACATTTTACAAAATCACCAATTTTACTGAATTCAAAACATTTTCCTGTACTATTTTAATTTTTCAATAAGTGTTTACTGAACACTTATTATGTTCCTGGTACTAGAGACTCAAACAAAAATCCCTGCCCTCATGGAGTTCCCCTTTGGGTGGGGCAAAGTAGATAGTGAGCACAATAAATAGGTAAATAATTGATTAGAAATTTATAGCTAGTAGAGAGAAAAGTAAATTAGGGAGTTGACTATGGAGTGGTGGGGGTGGAGCGGTGTTTTTAAGTTGTGCACACTGAAGGATTTGAGCATTGGCAAAACGCAGGGGAGCAGCATTCCAGGTGGGGAGGTGCTCGGGGCAGAGGCCCCAGATGGCAGCACATTTGCCATGTTGGAGGAGAAGCAAAGAAGGCAGAGTGGATGTAGAGGGGTGAACGAAGCAGAAAGTAGATGAATTCAGAGATGGAGAAAAACCAGTCTGGCAGGGCCCGATAAACCATGACAAGGACCCTGGCTCTTGCTGAGTGAGAACGGGAGTCACTGGGGAGTTATGGTGATGGCACAATCTGGTTTATGCTTCTCAAGGATCACTTGGCAGCTGGATGCAAAGAGACTGTAGCAGGGCAATGGTGGAAGCAGGGAGCCAGGTGAGAGGCTATTACATGAGAAAATCCTGCCTCTTCAGTTTATCTCAACTGATCCAGGATGGCTTCTCAGTGTTTCCCAGGCCCTGGGTTAAGTGCTAGGGAGATGATGGTTGACAAGTGTCAAAAGATTTTTTTTTCTTATTAGTCTCTTTCCTCACAGAGACATTCTACTAGGTTATAGACCTGTATACATTCAGCAACTCTCTAACTCATTTATTCTGTTCCTACTTCTTTTTTTAAAAAAGTATAATTTTATTGATTTCAGAGAGGAAAGAAGAGGGAGAGAAAGAGATAGAAACATCAATGAGAGAGAGATCATTGGTCAACTGCCTCCTTGCACACCCCCTACTGGGGATCAAGCCCACAACCCCTGCATGTGCCCTGACCGGGAATCAAATCGTGACCTCCTGGTTCATAGGCCGATGCTCAACCACTGAGCCACGCCAGCTGGGCTGTGTTCCTGCTTTTAAGGAAGAATGGACACTTATATTTTTCTATCCTTATTTTAATTAAGAAATCTTCAAACATATTCAATTAAAAAATCTGCCCTCCTGTTTTGGGCAATCCAATTTCCTGATATCTGACTATGGTGGCTTAATGAGATTGCCCAAGATTATCTGCTCTAGCAGTTTAGATAATATTGTTCCAGTAAATAGCTAGAAACCCAGTTGCCTAACATGTGATTTATAAGGCGAGTAATCTTATCGAGTTAGAAAAGTGTATCAACTTTCTACTTTGGAAGGAGGTGTGGTGTAGTGGAACTATTGCACGAGATAAAGTCATTGGCTTCATCAATTACTCATTTTATGACATAATGTACATACGTAATCCTTAGCCTCTGATACCCTGAGCACTAGCCTCTGTCAAATGGACGTGGGGAGAGCTCTCCCCCTATCTTTCTGTGGAAGTTGTGCTATGGAAGAAAATGAGCTGGAACAATCAGTGTGAGCTGTGCTTTCTAAACGTGCTCAGAGCAAGAATGCTTTCCCCCCTCCCCTCCCCCCGAGCCAGATGTGGCCAAACCTCTGAGTGCAATCATTTTTGGAACCTCCTAACTTCTCCCGGATTCTGTGTCCAAGTTAACTTTCCTTAAACGCTTATTATGTGTAGGACTCCAGAGAGTTCCCCAATTTGATTGTGACAGCAAGGAGTGGGCCTACCTAGGATTTGATTTTTGCTAGTAAGGAGGTGGAATGGGTCCCTGAAGAGGTGGGCCAGCTTGTGCTGGCCACGCTCCCAGGATCTCTGAAAGCCCAGGAAAACCCCCGGGAGAGACTGAAACTGTTAACAGATTCTGCAGAGATCCTCAAACTGCCTTCACAGTCCCATCCTCATAACCACCATTCGCCTTGATGGGGAACATGTATATGTGCAGGCCATAGGGCTGCACCTGGAGGGTGAGGTCGTTAACTGTGCACCGGCACCAGGAACATGCCCCGGCAAGCAGACGCTTTACCATCCAGGCCATGGATTTTTAACAATTGTTACTGTGTGTTACATAGCAAACAGCAGTTTGATTCATAATTGCTTATCTCTGTTTTTATTGGCCTTTAGGTCCCTACAAGTCAAAAAACCCTAATTAATTATCTAACAAATGTTTACTAGGCACACCTGGTGAACCTAGAATCGTGCGGTACCAAAGGTGATACCAGGATTTCTGTGATGCTGGTCTATGAGTGATTAACTAATAATAAAGGTCTTTGTCAGGCATAAGAATGAAGGAAGAACAAACTATGAAAATATTGCACTGTACCATTTTATAAAAAAAACAAATGTATTTGCTAGTAAGATTCATAAAGTCTTATAAGTACCGATTCATGTAATTAAAACTATTGTGCCTATTAAAAGTCTGCTCAGAGGAAGTTGTATGTCATTAAATTGCAAGTGTGTTTTAAAATAACACCAAACAATATGTTCATGTAAGGAAGGCTTAGCATATATTCCTTATGGGCTTAATTGTATCCCTCCTCAAATTTGTATGCTGAAGTCCTAACCCCAAGTGCTTCTGACTGTCTTTGGCAATAGAGCCTTTAGAGCAGCGATTCTCAACCTGTGGGTCGCAACCATCGGAAAATACATATAGCATATCAGATATTTACATTACGATTCATAACAGTAGCAAAATTACAGTTATGAAGTAGCAACAAAAATAATTGTATGGTTGGGGGTCACCACAACATGAGGAACTGTATTAAAGGGTCGCGGCATTAGGAAGGTTGAGAACCACTGATTTAGAGAGTGATTGCACTAAAATGAGGCTGTTAGGGTGGGCCCACTTCCGTCTGACTGGAGTCCTAGTAAAATGATAAAATTTGCCCACACAGAAAGGCACCGGGGTGGTGTGCGCACAGATGGATGATGTGTGAGGAGGCAGCACGAAGGCAGCCATCTATCTGGAAGCCAAGGAGAGAGACCTCAGGAGAAACCCATCCTGCTGGCACCGTGGTCTTGGACTTCCATCCTCGAGAACTGTGTGTATACTCATTTCTGTCATTTAAGTAACCAGACTATGGTAGTTTGTTACATGACTTGCAAACTAATATAATCTATAACATTTTATTTAAGTATTTTTAATTTTAGAGGATGTTTATTAAAGCTGGAGATAATGAAACAAGGATGGGCTAGGGAAATGAGCCTAGGCTGGTCTGCTCCAACTCACTTAGAAGTCAGAGAAAAGGGGGCCTTGGGGACAGGTTCAGGGGGGTTACCTGGGGTGAGTTGCCACTGCCCAGTGCTGTCCTGTTTGCAAACCTCTTAGGGTCCCTTAGAATTTAGGAGATCCATGCTGTGGGGAAAGAGGGGGTGGGGGGTGTGCAGGCGTGCTCCAGGGGGAAAGAGCGTGTGTTGGGACCTTTATTTTGAGGGGTTTTCAATCTATCATATTTTATTTTATTTTTTTAAATGTATTTTTATTGATTTAAGAGAGGAAGGGAGAGGGAGAGAGAGGTAGAAACATCCATGATGAGAGAGAATCATAGATCAGCTGCCTCCTGCATGCCCCACACTGGAGATCGAGCCCACAACCCAAACATGTTCCCTGACTGGGAATCAAACCGTGACCTCCTGGTTCATAGGTCGACACTCAAACACTGAGCTACACTGGCTAGGCAATCTGTCACATTTTAGCGGATATCTATGCGTATTCTGCTCACTAAAAACATAGATATGTTGAAGCCCAATGGCCAGGAATATATCAATAGGTAGAGAGCAAATGTAATTAAAACAATGTCTTAATTACTTATTTAAAAAATAGCTACCTGGAACAGTAAAGATTATTAACTGCAACCCTCCAAGTTCACAAAGAGCTTTTCTCAGCAAAGTTGAGCATGTTGCCCAGTGTCACTCAGCAAGCAAATGGCACTTCAGGTTCAGTGTTGCTTCTCTGCTCCTCTAAACTGCCCTGCAGCGTTATTCCCATTGTATGAGGGCACACTCTGATTACTTCAGAGTTGTGTATACTTTATGCCCATCCTCTGGAATAATTTTCACTGAAACAACAACAAAAGAAGCAGGCTTCCAGAAGGGCTTTGTCTATTTATACCGTAAGGAAGCGCGGCACAAAAGTCCGATGATAGGATGGATTTTCACCTACAAAAATTTGCTTACATTATTCAAATTAAGGGACTTTTTTACTTGTTGCAGAAGCAAACTCAGCTGAACCCACTTTCCTTGTACCCTCTGCCTTCCTTCCTTACAAAGCGAAGACTGTGAACCTTTGTTTGAAACAATTACTTAAATATATGTGTGTGTGGGTGGAGGATCTGCAAATCAAATCACATAGTTCAGCTAAATATAGCCTTTGTCAGGCGGAATAATTTGTGAGCAAGTAAAAATTAAGTAGAATCCACTGTGGACCATAACATGGAAATAATGTCCATTGTATAGCAATCCAGACTGGCCCAATGATGTATTACTTGTACAAAATTTAATCTTTTTTTTTTCATTTACACTTGATATTCAATATTATATTAGTTTCAGGGGTGCAGAATACTGGTTAGACATTTGCATAATTAACAAAGTGATCCCTGGATAAGTTTAGTACCTACCTGGTACCATACATAGTTATTATAATATTTTTGACTATATTCCCTATGCTGTACTTTACATCCCTGTGACTGCTTTATAGCTGCCAATCTTTACTTCTAAATCTCTTCCCCTTTTTCACCTAGTTCCTCGATTGGCAACCTTTTGTCCAGTCTCTGTATCTATGAGTCTGTTTCTGTTTAGTTTGGTCATTTCTTTTGTTTTGTGGATTCCACATATAAGTGAAATCATATGGTATTTGATTTCTCTGTCTGACTTCACTTAGCACAATACCCTCTTGGTCTGCCCATGTTGTCATAGATGGTAAGATTTCATTCTTTTTATGGCCAAGTAATATCCCATAGTATATATGCACCACCATTTTTTTATCCACTTGTCTACTGTTGGGTATTTGGGTTGCTTTCATATCCTGGCTATCTATAATAATAAAAGCATAATATGCTAATTAGACTAGATGACCTTCCAGACAAAGCCAGGGCTGGGAGGGAAGCCAAGGTCCTGGGTGCCAGAGGGAAGCTGGTGCCGGCAGCCGGGGGAAGGAAGGCCTACTCTTGCACAAATTTCGTGCATCAGGCCTCTAGTTGTAAATAATGCTGCAATGAACATAGGGTGCATATATCTTTTTGAATTAGTGTTTTGAGGTTTTTTGAATATATTCCCAGAAGTAGAATTTCTAGATCATAAGGCAGTTCCATTCTTACGTGTTTGAGGAACCTTCACTCTGTTTTCCATAGTGGCTGCACCAATCTGCATTTCCACCAATAGTGCACGAGGGTTCCCTTTTCTCCACATCCTCACCTGAATATCTATTCAGGTGCTCTGCTCAATGGACAAAAGACATATGAAAAGATGCTCAAGATCACTAATCATCAGAGAAATGCAAATTAAAATCACAATGAGATATCACCTCACACAGCTATCATCAATAAACCAACAAACAAGTGTTGGGAACAATGTTCTCTGTATCTATGAGTCTGTTTCTATTTTATTCATTAGATTCCAAAATTAAGTGAAATCATATGGAACTTGTCTTATTTTGAGAAGGCTAAAAGGCTAATTCCAATGTAAACCTGATGTTTGGGGGCTAGCAATCTGAATCTGTGCCAGTAACCTAATATACATTCTTCATAACCTATAATTAAGTCACTGCCCCTTTCTCCACAATCTGGTCTTGCAAGACCTGTTACCTAAATGCTCACATTTTACAGAGACCATAAACCATGAACAATACACACGCCCTGGAGGGGGTTATCAGCGCTGGCATCAGGCCAGGCCAGGCCCTTAGATATGGTCTCAAGACCCCCATCCCAACACATTTGGGCTTTTGCAAAGCCCACGAAAGGTCCGGAAGTCCCATCCATATTTGGGGGACAAAGAAACCAAAGGGGATAAAAGAAGAGCTTCCACCATATTGGTTTGCTCAGACTTTGGAGGCAACTCCTCTGAGACTGCCAGTGTAAATAAAGCTGTGTAACTCTATTTCTCTAAGAGTTGCTTGGGTTTCTTCAGTCGTCTACAACAATTTTACTTAATATAATACTCTCCAGATCCATCCATGCTGTTGCAAAAAGTAAGATTTTCTTCTCTTTTATGGGCAAGTAATATTGATTCCATTGTTTAAATGTACCCCAGCTTTTTTTTTTTTTATCCACTCATCTACTGAGGGGCACAATTGTCAGAGGGGAGAGGGCTTGGTAGGCTGGGTGAAAAGGTGTAGGGATTAAGGAAAGAAAAATAAAACTTATAGGCACAGACAAGAGTATGGTGATCACCAGAGGGAAAGTGAGGTTGGGGAGGGAGGAGAGGAGGGGGGAAAAAGCACCATTAAGAGGACAAGAAGAGCAAGGGTGGACAAACCATTTGAAATGTATAGTCAGGGTGGTAACGAGCAAAACCTGCAGGTATCTTGGGTGAAGATTAGCGCTTGGCAGAGGGAAGAGGCAGGAGATTCCTGGCACTTTCAAAAGACAGGGAGGCCTTTGTTCTGAAACAGCCTGGGTCAGGAGCCAAGGAAATGGGATCAAAATCATATTCTGTTATGACCATTATTTGTATTGACAACAAGGACATCTAAAATGACTTCATCCAGGTCCAGGGAGGTAGTGGGTGTGTAAGCAGATTGAAGGAAGTAAGAAGAGACTGGAGGAGGTGAGAACGAGGGGAAAAGTTCAGCTGTGAAGGACAGCAGAGAAATGGAGTGGGGGTCATAGTGCTTCTCATTTCATATCAGCATTTGAGAGCGAGAGGAGAGCAGGAATGAAGAGTATGAAGTTAGAGCTAGGAGAGCATATCGTTTGTGTGTGTGTGTGTGTTTCTTTAATGAGAGATACTAAAACATGTTCCCTGCTAATGAGAAGAAGCTGGCAGAAAGGGGGAGGCTTGTGATGAGAGGAGAGATGGACCACCGAAGAAGCAGCCTCCTTGGAAGTGGAGGGAATGGAATCCAGGCACAAGGGGGGGGGGGGCTGGCCTTTCTCAGGAGGCAGGAGGGGAGGGAAGAGGAGAAGCTGGGTCCGTGCAGGGGGGTTGAAAGTGAGGTGCTGGAAAGAGTGGGACATCTATCCCAGAAAGCATCTATGCATGATGTATGAGGAGTTAGCAGCAGCTGACAATGAGGGGTGGATGCAGAGGAGGGTTTGAAGAGAAAGGGGAGATCTGAAAAGTGTTTTCTTTGGGAGGTGGGAGACAACATTCTAGTGTAATATGGAAGATCCTGCCGGGTCCTATTGCAGTTCTGAGGTTTCAGATCATGAGTTTAAAATGAAACAAGTTAACATAATATT
>NW_005366679.1:2308331-2308804 GCF_000412655.1 Myotis brandtii | reverse complement strand
AGTTTTCATGTGTCATCAAAAGAAATAATGAAGAGGGGGAAAAAATCTTATCTAATAAGAAAAATGAAGCAAAATCAAATAAACTTTAAAATAGAAAAAAAAGCAAAAACTCTTTTTAATTGTTCATTTTGTTCTCATAGAACATGGTGCCCATGTCATTTATCCATACCCTCTCGAGGGGTCCCAAGCAAGCCACCCAAAGATGTGCCTCAGCGGTATGGGAACCTTTTGATCTAAAGGCCACCAAGAGCCTGTAGGCTCAAGTGAAACTTCTGCCCCCACTTAAATATGTAGAAAAATTTGAATTAGGGGTCCTGCCCATAATAAGAATGATCAGAGATAATCCTTTTAAAAAACCTATTTAAAGGACAGGACAAAATTGTAATTATTATTTTTTAAATATATTTTATTGATTTTTTACAGAGAGGAAGGGAGAGGGATAGAGAGTTAGAAACATCGATGAGAGAGAAACA
>NW_005366679.1:2305704-2308199 GCF_000412655.1 Myotis brandtii | reverse complement strand
TTCTCTCATATATATGAGGTTCCCATACATATGTATGTAGTTAAATTTGATGATTTCCTCTTATTAATCTGTGTCATGTCTCTTTGATCATTAGACCAGCCAAAAGAACCCTGAGGGTAGAGAGAAGGTTTTTCTTCCCCACACCTCCATAAGCATTAATTAAAAGAAACTTTGGTATTGTGGACCCTAAGAAAGATATGTACTAAGAAGGGCTCCACTCTGACCAATCAAAGTAGTGCATTTTGGACCAATCAGACTGCAAAGATTTGACCCATTTTCCCTTCCTGTCTTTGAACCTGTCATGTATGCCGTGTCTCTGACTCTCTCATATATGTGAGGTTCCCATACATATGTATGTAGTTAAATTTGATTATTTCCTCTTATTAATCTGTGTCATGTCTCTTTGATCATTAGACCAGCCAAAAGAACCCTGAGGGTAGAGAGAAGTTTTTTCTTCCCCACACCTCCATAAGCATTAATTAAGAGAAGCTTTGGTATTGTGGACGCCCCCCCCCCACCCCCGCCCCCGTACTAAGAAGGGCTTCTGGTGGTTAATTGGGATAAAATTAAACAACAACAACAGCAACAAAAACCAGAGCCTAGCAGCCATTTCTACATGGGGTCCTCACATGCAAATTGCATTTCAGGGAGAAGCCTGCACTGAATTGTCTGCCTTTACTGTGTTCCTGTCATCTAAGCTAACCCTTAGAAGGGTGGTCCTGGAGTTGTATTACAACCAATAGAAGTGTGACTTTCCCTGTCCATTGGAGCTACAAAATTATATCCCCCTCATCATCATCTTCACTGACCAATCGGAATGGCTCCATTCTGACCAAAGTAGTGCATTTTGGACCAATCAGACTGTGAAGATTTGGATTCCTCATTTGCATGAGGACACACCAATTAGGTACCAGGGACAGGGACTTCTCTCTTTATAAGCCAGCTCCCCTCTGGTTTAAGGAACACACTTTCCTTCTCCATGAAAGACTAAAGACTGCATTTCCCCAGCTGTCATTTCTCCAGAGGAGAGCAGAGTGAAGCAGATAGGTAGGGAGTGGAGCAGGTGGAGCAGACTGGAGCAGAGCCACTTCACCCCAGGGCTGCCTCACAGCCCTGCTGTCCCAGGGCGATGCTGTTTCATAATTGAGCTGTTCGCACTGAATAGTTTCCTTCTTCACCACACCCCAAATTGAGGTTTCCTATTGGTGATGAGTTGGCACCAATAACCACCCGTTGACAGGCTGTGTTCTTTTGGGGAACCTCAGGAATATCACTGTATGTGTTGTGAAAATAATGATATTCTCCTTTTCTAAAAAGCACACACAGAACTACAATATAGCTGTTGTTTCTTGGCATCTCAGCAATGAGAACTCCAATGATAATGGAGATATTTAATACCAGTTGTGTAGCTTTGAGAGATTTTTCAGGGCTCTTAGGATCAGAGTAAGTACAAGGTTCTGCAAGGTTTTATTTCCTCATTTTGTCACATATAAATATAGGAAATGCTTATTATTTTTTTTAGATTAACCAGCACATCCAAATTTCACATAATAACCTATAACAAAGCATTAACAACATTTTGCTGTTCCTTTCCAAAGGAGACGGAGGAGAATCATGTTGGGATGGGAAAAGCTCAAAATATGTTGAGACTGCTTCTCCTGGCTGAAGAGTGAAAGGACATTGAACTCATAAATTATCAACAATCACACCTTTGTACTATGTCACTAGATTCCATTAGATGTGTATTTTTTTTTAAATATATTTTATTGATTTTTTACAGAGAGGAAGGGAGAGGGATAGAGAGTAAGAAACATCGATCAGCTGCCTCCTGCACGCCCCCTACTGGGGATGTGCCCGCAACCAAGGTACATGTCCTTGACCAGAATCGAACCTGGGACCCTTGAGTCCGCAGGCCGACGCTCTATCCACTGAGCCAAACTGGTTAGGGCTAGATGTGTATTTTTGTTACTTCCTCACAGGCTCATTCCTCACCGCTGACCAATTTATTAGACATATTGCACAGAGTTATAAAGGAAAGCACTTTTTTTTTTCATTGCTATGCTCCAGGGGTGAAAATTCTCTTTTTTAACCTTGTGCCACATGGAGCAAATGCAAGTCACCTAAGTTGTTCAAAGGGTGGTTTGAGCACAGTTAAGAACTAAGGAGCAAAAATAAAGATGAGAAATAGGTCTACATTTTACTTACTGATTTAACATAAGGTATTTCAGTTGCCTTCCCTAAAAATCCTAAACAGCCCTACTATTGCTTTCATTGTTATTTGCTTTGCACAGTCCATCGGATGTGAAGTGTCCCACGTCCTGTGTGGCTCAGGGTTCAGGATCTGGAGAAGGGGCCACACACAAATGAAAGAGATGAGACAAGAAATAATAATTTGGAAATTGGGGGGCCAGGCAGGAGCCCATCCCAAGAGGAAGGACTCCGCTTGGGCTTAGGCCTTGCCATCCTTTTATTCAATTTGGGATACACCTATAGCC
>NW_005366679.1:2286100-2303728 GCF_000412655.1 Myotis brandtii | reverse complement strand
TTGAGAGAGGGAGGGTGGACTAGGCAGGGCCCTGGGATAACAGAACTGGTACCAGACATAAGGGTAAGGTAAAGCCTGACAGTCTGAGGGTGCGGCTAACTTATCTGTGACTAAAGCCACATTCTGCTCCTGAGGGTTTCCACCAGGAGACTGAAGTCCAGTGGAGATTCCAGGCTGTTGTCAATACTTGGTTGTCACATTTCTTGGACAATCTTTCTATGCGTGAATGGAATGATCAGGCCCTCAGAGGAAAAGAGAAAGTGGGATAGTAGCTCCCCTGTCACTTAGGGTGACAGTAGGGGCTGAAATCAGGATTCCAAGTCAGAAAAAGTAAGAAAAGGAACTGAAGCAGAAGACAAGGTCTAGGGTCTACTCACGATGGGTAGTGAGAAAGACTGTGACTCAGGGGCCAAAGGTTAGCTCTTTCAGCCCAAGTCCTTGTCTGATTGGCATTGAAGGAAACAGGAGCAAAACAAGAGCCTGGAAACTTTCGAGATTATTATATTGCTCTAATATCAAATCACAAATATTGTAAAGTTTTATCAGAGTGTTTATTGCTATGGCTTACTTTTGTGGAGAGATATTAACATTTATTAATAACCTATTATGGTCCAGAAACTTTAAGTAGCACGGTTCTCTAAATCCTATGTGCGTTACTTACATATTATAGAAGGAGAAACTGAGGTTCATAGGAGTTAAATAAGTTGCCTAAGGTGACATCCGATTATCAAACTAAGATTTGGAACCATGCCATGTGGACAATTTTATTTGGTAGCTTTTGCTGGTCGAATTTTTTCTTTCACCCATGGTACCTATTAGTCCAGTTCATTTAATTCGTAAGCATGGTAGAAACATTTTGATATTCTGTGAACTTCAATGACAGCTAGAATGTCCTTGAGGCAGAAGTGTCCTCTTGTGTGTTCAGTTTCATGGAAACCAGTACCCAACCCACGACCTAGGAGTTGACTCCGCCACACTTCGGAGCAGTTGACAAATGGCTCACAGCTGTCCAGGGTTAAAGAAGTTATCTCTGAGAAGTGACACTTTCCCATTCCCCTTTTAAAGAGACAAGCATGCCTCCTTGTCTTCTCCACTTCCAGTGATCACTCTACTTTGTCTTTTTTTTTAAAATATATTTTTTATTGATTTCAGAGAGGAAGGAAGAGGGAGAGAGAGAGATAGAAGCATCAATGATGAGAGAGAATCATTGATCGGCTGCCTCCTGCATGCCCCACACTGGGGATCGAGCCTGCAACCCAGGCATGTGCCCCGACAGGCAATCGAACCTTGACCTCTGGTTCATAGGTCAACGCTCAACCATTGAGTCATGCCAGCTGGGCGATTGCTCTACTTTGAAATGGTCCCTGCACTTGCTCTTTTTCTCTCTGGTATCTCCTCTTGCATTCTTCTCAGGCTTAACTTTCATTTTTTTTTTAAATATATTTTATTGATTTTTTACAGAGAAGAAGGGAGAGGGATAGAGAGCCAGAAACATCGATGAGAGAGATCCATCAGCTGCCTCCTGCACGCCCCCCAGTGGGGATGTGCCAGCAACCAAGGTACATGCCCTTGACAGGAATCGAACCTGGGACCCCTGAGTCCGCAGGCTGACGCTCTATCCACTGAGCCAAACCGGTTCGGCTTAACTTTCATTTTTAATAACGACAAAATATCTTCTCTTTTTATCTAAATTTTTTTCAGATGACAGGAAAGAAGAGATATCATTGCATTTCTATGGGAACAATATTACCATTTAGACATGCATCTTTATTATTACATTTAATTGGAATGAGTGGCCTGTTAGCACTGATGGCAGAAGAAAATGACTTCTGCATTCAACATGAAAATGTATTGTGAACTCCTTAAAAGTGAGGACTTATCTAATGATCCAGGTTAACTGAGGTCACAAGGAGTAGGCAATCATCCACAGCAGGTTTTCAGATTGCTGATATAAGCAATAAAGAAGAAAGCTAACTTATATATGAAAATATATTTAGTAAATAGGTGAAAGTGAGTTTTGAAGGCTGTCAGCTCTAATGAACAAATATACATGATCCTAATTTTATCTCACTTAAATTCTTGCACCAACCTTGAAATGCCACTCATGTGGATATCAGTTTACTAAAATAATATTTAAAAGCTTACTAAATAATAATTTCCCATTGTGACATTTTTTTTTTAATTTCTCAAAGCTACTGCTGCCACAGAAGCCCAAATTTCTTTTTCTTAGAGTGGCTTACTATAAAGTATCTAGTTTTTAATTGACTCCTGCTGTATAAAGGCCACTAAACCACAAAAATTTATAATTTATTGGTTCACAGCTGAGTACCTTTTAAGGAACTCATTGTCAAGAAGCCACATGACAATAATTGGACTCTTCCATGTCACATTGGGAATTTCCAAAATATTCAACAGCTTATTTTAAATAGGTGCTAAAAAATAAATACCTTGTTTGGACCACATCAGGCATTTTCATCTCTCTTTCCTCCTCTATCTCACCCTCCTGAGCAAACTTTTAAGAGGCCAAAAAAACAAAAACAAAATAGAAGGTCATAGTAATTGTAACCATGCTAGTATAGTATAATTCTAGGCAAAATTACTTAACCCACATCTATGAAGAGGTCATGCTAGCACTGAACATTGGAAATATAATGCCATCCACTTAAGAGATTTAAAATCTTGTAGCAGTCTCATTAAAAAAAGGAAAAAGGTATATGTGAAATTAATATTAATATTTTACTTAGTTCAGTATGTCAAAAATATTACCATTTCAACATGTAATTGATAAAATATGTTACTTTTATGTGTACTAAAATTTTGAAATTCAGTGAATATTTTACACTTACAGAACCTCTCAATTTGACCATACTTCAAGGACTAAAGACCCATATGTTGCTAGTGGCTACAATATTGGACAGCCCAGGGTTATTCTAATAGTGAAGGCAATCTTTTTTTATTGAATTTATTGGGGTAACTTTGATTAATAAAATTATATAGGCTTCAAGTGTACAATTCTGTAATACATCATCTGTATATTGCATTGTGTGTTCACCACCCCAAGTCAAATCTCCTTTCATCACTATTTATCCCCCCTTTATCATCTTCTACCTCCCCCTCTGGTAATCACCATACTATTATCTGAGTCTATGAGTTTTGTCTGTTTGTTTTGTTTTGCTTAATACCTTCACCTTTTTCACCTAGCTCCTCAAACCCCCTCCCCTCTGACAGCTTTTAGTCAGTTCTCTGAGTCTATTTCTATTTTTTTGTTAATTTTGTTCATTAGATTCCACATATAAGTGAAACCATACAGCATTTGTCTTTCTCTGACTTGCTTACTTCACTTAGCATCATACTCTCCAGGTCCATCCATGTTGTTGCAAAAGGTAAGATTTCCTTCTTTTTTATAGCTGAGTACTATTCCATTGTTTAAATGTATCACAGCTTTTTCATGCACTCATCTACTGGTGGGTCTTGGGCTGTTTCCAGATCTTGACTATTGTAAATAACACTGCAATGCACATAGGGGTTCATATAATCTTTTGAATTGGTGTTTCTGGTTTCTTCAGATATATTCCCAGAATTGGAATTGCTGGGTCATAAGACAGTCCCATTTCTAACTTTTGGAGGAAACTCCATACTGCTTTCCACAGTGGTAGCACCAATCTGTTGCATTCCCAACCGTGCATGGGAGTTCCCTTTTCTCCACATCCTCGCCAGCACTTGCTGTTTGTTGATTTATTGATGATAGCCATTCTCACCTCACTGATGAGGGGGTATATCACTGTGGTTTTAACTTGCATTTCTTTGATGATTAGTGATCTTGAGCATCTTTTCAGAAGGCATTCTGTTAAAAGGAAGTGAGAACAGTTATTCAGAGTCATCCTAAATTAAACAACATTTCCAAGTCATTCAGTTTTGTTTTATTCCCTTCTATAAATATTTTTTGAACAATTGCTAAATTCAAGACCACATTCTGGGGCTATGAGAACCAATTATATTGAGAAAAAAGAAACCAGTTTCTGCCTTCAAGAAATCTGCTCTTCAATGGTTTGGAGAATTACTCTAAACTGTACTAATATTTGCTATGTAGTGGACATGTGCAAGGAATACTGATGGGCTATTTGAATTGAATTCTTCCCTCATTGTGAAAAATATCATTGAGAATATTTACTTGTAAAACTTCTGTATAATGCAGAACAACAAAATTAGTATTTCTGAGCCATATGTTTGCTCATATGTATAGCAGAAATTATGATAAATTTGAAATGCATTTTGGAAATATCTTAAAGTTTGGGTTATTATATTGTGATATGCAGTTTTTCAATAGCTTTTAATTCTATATTTTTATAAATGTATGTTATCATTTTTATTTATAAGCTCATTCATTACTTCATTAGGAAATTCTAATCAAGCAGTGGTGGCCTAGCTTATGGCAGGCACTGCAGCAGAATATATTGGATAAATGAAAGATTACATTCTGGAAAATACTATGTTAATTACTATGAGGAATGAAATAACCAGATGCAGATCTCAATCTGAAGACACTTCCATTTTTAATTAAAAAAAATGAAACATGTAAACAATTAAATATTGCCAGGTAAGAGGTGATGGGTGTTATGAGAAAAACAAGAAACCGGTTTGCAATTTCATCACAGGGAAAGAAAGCAGATGAGAAATAAGTGTTATGCTTTGAATTTCCAAAATGTATCCTGGTCTTTGTGTGAAAAATGCAAAAAATACACTATTTGGACTACTTCAGACATCAACCATCTATTCTTTCTACATCAAATGAGCCTTTTCCTCTCCTGCTTCTTCCCCCACCCCCCAAGAAAATGTCTAAATATAGGGGGAGAAAGGAGCTTATATGTCCTCATGGAGATGGGGAAAATCAGAGCTGTATTGGGCTGAACTGTGTCTTCCCCACCTCCACCCCCAAATTCATATGATGATGTCCTAACTCCCAGTATGACTATCCTTGGGAAAAGGACCTTTAAAGAAGTAATTAAGGTCAAGTGAGGTCATAAGGGTGGACCCTAATCCGATAGGACTTGTGCCACATGCTCACGGAGGAAAGGCCATGTGGGGGCACAAGGAGGAGGCAGTCATCCACAAGCAGGAAGAGAGCTCTCACCAGGCACTGGATCAGCCGGCACTTGATCTTGGGCTTCTCAGCCTCCAGAGAAAAGAACTTTAAGTCGCTGGTCTGCAGTGTGTTGCTATGGTAGTCCTAGCAGATTAATACAAGGGCCCATGGCACCAGGTGTTAATATTGATTGGTAGTAACAATTGACATAGGCTTACTTTTCTGGAGCGATGGTAGGGTGTGGTGGTGGTGAGGGCAACAATCTGATTTCTGGAAGCACTGATTGAGCAGAGCCTGACACTCACTTTATTCTTTCCTCTCTAGATTTTCTTTAAACAGCAACAGATGCTGACTTTTCCCAGGAAGGAGAAAAATAAAAAAGAAAGAAAGTACAAGCTAGTGAAAGAAAGAGGTGAAGAGAAAGATAGAGAATGCAAGTAAAAGCTTGATTCTTGAAATATAGTGACTTAGACAAAAGATACGTGACAGCACAAATATATGTCTACTACATATAATAGGCATGCTAAATGCTAGATGACTGGAAACCTAGTCTGCCCAGCCAACTCAAACTACCCATAATGGAAAACATTTACATGTACTAAACCTCAGTTTAATAGTGATACTGAGTGCTTACTGTATGCCAGACCTTGGGCCAAAGACTTTACATATTTCTGTCTATGAACTCCTGACAAAAAGCTCATAAGTGAGTCACTATTAGCCCTTCATTTTGCAGATGAAGCTTAAAGATGTATAAAACTTGGTCCAATGTCACAGTATTTAGTACAGAGCCAGGACCGTTTCTGACTTGAAGTCTGAAGTGTTAGGCACTAGACTGTGCATTCTCCCAGAAACACATGCAGAAAGAGAGACTCTATACCTCAGTCTAAGGGTTCTCCACATAAGGTGGCGACGTTTGGCACCTTCCCTGCACAAAGCTGGGTATTTTTGATATGTTATTTGGATGATTGTGATATTTCATGGTTAATGTTAAAAGAATGATAATTAAAGATTCAAGCAAGTAAAAATGTTAGGTTTTGGGGTCATAAAACAAAGGAAAATAAATAAACCCAGCAGTAAGAAATCTTCTCCTGGCATCCTTTTCAGGTCTTGCTCTTTTATCATGTGGAACATTATTTTAAAACTCCAAAGCAGAGTGAAATAACTTACTTATCAAAAGAGTTTTATGTTTAAATTATGTCTTTATCAGAAATCATACTCTGAAGAGACAATGTTTCTAAATTTTCATTTAAAAAAAAAATGTCTTTAGTGGCTGGTCCTAAAAATTTGTTTGGATCCTTTTAAACTCATTTTTTCTTCAAAAGGATATGCAGTTACTAAGTTTTCCGTGTACTCTATCTGAGTTTCATTTGAGGATTTCGCTCAATAACTCTGCCAAGATTTATTTTTCACATCCTGATAGTCTTATCAAACTAAGAGAGAGCGTGGCCTATCTTCTGATTACCCAGAGAGGAAACATCCAGGTTGTTCTCAGTCCACTTGCAATATGTTGTAAAAGGGAAAGAGGAAGCAGGTTATTAGAGACAGTGTGAGCGGAGTGCTATACATTCAGGGGTCCTCAAACTTTTTAAACAGGGGGCCAGTTCACTGTCCCTCAGACCGTTGGAGGGCCAGACTACAGTTTAAAAAAAAACTATGAACAAATTTCTATGCACACTGCACATATCTTATTTTGAAGTAAAAAAACAAAACGGGAACAAATACAATATTTGTATTTGCATGTGGCCCACGGGCCATAGTTTGAGGGCCCCTGCTAGGTGTTCAGAGGCAGCCTATGGAATTGGAGAAACTCCTACCCATAAACACACTATATCAGTGAATTTTGATAGAAGTAAATCGACAAAGGAAATAATGACCCTCAACTCTGCCTTAACTACTGCTTCAGGGTTCCAAATAAATATTGAAGCACTAACTATGGAAACAAATGAACAAACAGAAAACTTGGCCCCTGCAATGGAGATGAAGTATAATTACTTTTTCTTGACCAGCATTTTCTAAAGAGTGTTTCATGGAACAGAAGAAACATTTGCTTTCTTTGTTAGCCTCCCATACACTGGAGAGATACAACTTACGTCACCCCTCCCTAGGAGATTCAAATCAGTGGTTTTGAGAAGGCCTGCAATGAGGACACCACAGTAAAATTCTTGGGGGCACAGAACTTTTTTGGAATCCTACTAACTATTCCTAGAACATGCCTAGGGGAATATTACTCTTTCCCGCTCTCTTGTAGGAATAGTAGAACACAATGCTAAATTTAACAAATAATTTCCTTTTCAATATGGTTGACTTTTGGTCAAAAGGGATCCATTGGGAAGTAGTTGTCAGAATTTGACCTTCTAAAGAAATTTGCTTGATTACAAAATTATCAAATCGTAGAACGTGTCTGTAGAAACAATATTTTTATTTTAGCAATACATGGATAGAAACATAAAGCCGGTCATCTTGTTAGAGGTGAAATTACCCAGAGCCTTATGAATAATCTGACCATTCATCCTGAGCAAGATTACACCCCTTGTTTCTGTGTAATTATTAATGTTCACTCTCCAAAATGTCCTGGTATGGCTAACAAAAACCCCTTCTTCCTTTCCCACCCCCATAGAATTTCTGTATTAAGGAATCAGAACGCATCCCTGGGCCACCATGCAGGGCCCCAAGCTCCACAAGGACCAGAGCTCCTTCTTTTGGGACCTCACCCTATGTCCCTCTTCATCAGGCTGTTGAGTCATATCCTTTCACATCTTTGGTAATATATCAGTAATCTAGTGAGTAAGAGGGTTTTCTTGAGTCCTGTGAGCTGTTCTTAACAAATTAGTCAACCTTGAGGAGGGGCTGGTGGTGACATCTGATTCATAGCCCTTAGGTCAGAAGCACAGCTAACAACTATGTTCATACTACTATTCCCTAGTAGATGAGGAACTGGCTCTTCTGTAAGTCTGAAGTCAAGTCTACGGGAAGGCCTCAGCAAGGGAACAAATACTCCTAGTTCTTCTTCCTCTAAGGTTTATTTGCTCCAGAATATTTAGAACTTGTCAATGTAGTTTGCTATTAAAGTGCTTATTCCAGGAATCGATTCTTCTGCCCATTTAATGGTTTTGATAGTTTTCATGAATAATGCTCTTTCATGGACAGAAATATTTCCCACAACAGTTCACCTCCCTTCTCTCTCTGTACGTAAAGAGGAATCTAGGTAGTCTGTAATCTTTACTTTGTTTTAACTCTTGAAATATCACAACTGAAGTTAGACAAAAGTAGCATTTAATTAAAGCTACCATGACATTTTTGAGCAAAATATGTTTTTTTAATGAAGCAAGATAAAATATACATAGTATCATGAATGCAATTGTATGTTCTTTTGATTTACAAAAAAATTATTTGACGTGTTTCCTGGCAATTTGTACTCATTTGTTCATTACTTATAGTACTACTTATCTTTTTCAGATACAATTTCATTCCTAGCAGCTCTGAAAACACATTTTTAATAAATCTTGGCAAGAATAAAGACAGAAATACTTGAACTTTGTTCAGTCAAAACAGCTATGTGCTTCATTCGGAAACTGATGCACTAGAGCAGCTTTGTTTTTCATACTATTCTTCTGGTTTCATAGAAGTGATTCTTTAATACAATGGATCTACTTAACTTTCAAGACTTAGTGGGCAAGTTTCTGGATATGTTCAAGAAGATACAGAAGCAAGTTATTGAAGTTTCCAGCCAGTTACTCTTTCACATTCACAAAATTAGTTCTTGACTTACCCAAGTGTTCAGCCATTCTACTGAGATACTTTCATATTTTATATTCAATACTAGAGGCCCAGTACACAAAAATTCATGCACTCGGGGGAGGGGGGGTGTCCCTCAGCCCGGTCTGCATCCTCTCACAGTCCGGAACCCCTCAGGGGATGTCCACCTGCCAGCTTAGGCCCGCTCCCTGCAGTTGGACATTCTTAGTGCTGCCAAGGAGGCAGGAGAGGCTCCCGCCACCGCCACTGCACTCATAGCCGTCAGCCTGGCTGTGGCTGAGCAGTGCTCCCCCTGTGGGAGTGCACTAACAACCAAGTGGCAGCTCCTGCATTGAGCATCTACCCCTGGTGGTCAGTGCATGTCATAGCGACCTGTTGTTCCTGGTCGTTCCACCATTAGGGTCAATTTGCATATTACCCTTTTATTATATAGGATAGGAAGAGCTAAGAGTTAATGTTCAGCCCAGTCAGTGTGGCTCAGTGGTTGAGCATCAACCTATGAACCAGGAGGTCATGGTTCAATTTCTAGTCAGGGCATATGCCCAGGTGGCAAGCTCGATCCCCAGTGTGGGGCATGCAAGAGGCAGCCGACAAATAATTCTCTCTCATCATTGATGTTTCTATCTCTCTCCCCCCGCCCTTCCTCTCTGAAATCAATAAAAAAAATATTTTAAAAAAAGAATTAATGTTCATATTTGCAAATATAGTTATCTATTAATTTTTTCAAAATATTTATATTTATTTGAGGCATATACATTGAGTCAAAACTTATTAGGACAAATAAGCAATAGAAAAAAAAATATACTGGATCATCTGCTTTAATTATCTCAAGGATAATTAGTGACAGCTAAATTTAAAATAGAAGTGTTTGAAACTATAGTTCATTGTCTCTATAACACACTGAAGTCAGAAAGCCTCTGAAAAACTATAATTAAATCATCTATGTGATGTTGGCTCTGTTGGCCAATGATGGAATGGGTCTCTGCGTGTGGTGGATATGAGACCAATCTGATTAGTTAGCCATAGGTAACAGCCATCACCCAGTTCTGTGTCAGGAAGACCAAGATCACTTCCTGAAGAAAATATTAACTTCTAAGAAATGTTTAAATAAGCAGGATACTTTTGAAGCACACTTCTGATTTATTTCTCATTAAGGCAATTTTAGATTTATTTCTAACTGATGGGACATTAAAATAGCTGCTTTTCTCTGAGCTTAATAAATATTTGTTGAATTTATTGGATGGATGTATTTTATTTATCCTTGTAGCCTCCCAAGTGCCTTATTCAGGTCCTGGCATAAGATAGGTGATATACCAACAGCGGGATTCATCCCTTTCTTTCTCATTTCCCCTCTTTGCCCATCCCCTCCTCATCTTTCCACATCTTCTTCTTCATCTCTTCATTTCTCTTTTTATCTAAATAATAAATTTTCCAAAAACTGTGGTTAATTACCCTAAAATGTAATTTCTTGTGATTTTTCCAGAAGTTTTACAAGGTCAGTACATGTCATGATGGACAATTTTTAAGAAAATGTCAGTCCCTATAAAGTCCAGCTTTATATAAATCTTTGTATAAATTACAAAGTTGTGTCATAGGTATATATAATTTTATATAAATCAGTAGAGTTAAGATATTTATTCTGGAACCTTATTAGTGTTATTGATAGAAATCAGCTCTCATGGCAAATTTTCAGCTCATCTGACTACTTTATGCTGCTAAGTAAACAGTCCTGTTGACAGGCCAGTTACATCTGCTCTCCCTCTACATACCCCGAGGTCCAGGGAGGAGAATGCAGAAAGCTATTTCCTGCTTGGCCAGTGGAGAAATTGGTGGCGGCACTATTCCATATCACATAGCCCTGACTGATGACAGTCGGAGCTGCTAGAAATGCTCTACAGTACTTGTATTCTTCGATAGAATTAGAGACAGATGACTTGTGGAAATCTCACAAGAGTGAAGCAGGATTTGCATCTGTACAGACTCTTGGTCAAGATACAAAAAAAAAGATTCAATAAATAGTTGTGGATTGAGTGACTGAACAGGGATTTAAAAGGCATGCTCACTAGACAATTTAGAAGAAATATAAATATTTTTAGACTGCACTCAATGTTTATTATTTGCAACGTGTGTTTTTTTAATCAACAATGGTCTTGAGGACTCTTCAGACTACAGTATTTTATATGTTCACAGGGCGTTATACTTTATATATTTTCTTCCCATTCTTTTCTTTTTTAACCTTTACTAAAACCATAGGAGGAGAGGTAATATTTTCACATAAAGAGCATAAAGATACGAGATTTATGTGTTTTACTAAAAGCCCCCTAGGAATTTTGATCGTTTGGTATCATAGGATCTTAAGAATATTAGGGTCACTGTGAGATATATGTAACAAGCACACACACACACATAGCCTTTAGAGGTAAAAAAGTTCTTATTTGTGAACAAAAATGGCACATTAAAGGCTTGTTCTCCCCAAATAGGCAGGGTGATATAGAGGGGAAAGTATGGACTTGGGAACTTTGAATTCTGGTGCTATCACATATTAACAATGTGATCTAGGGTTAGTTAATCTCACCGAGTCTCATTGAATAATCGTAACAATTATCCTATCCAGTTACTGTTAGAACTACATGAAATAATGCATATCAGATGGCTGGGATGCAATAGGCACCAGTAGAGTTAATTTCCTGTCAGGATTACTCTGTACCAATGCATCTGGACAATCCTTGTCAGTCTCCTCATTAATGAATGACACCTTTTGAAAGATAATCAGCTAACAATGCTGTCTGTGGCCTTTGGGAAATAGGAAAGCAACTGGTCCATGCCAAAGTCAAGCCTGGAGCTCTGATCTCATAAGCAAACAGCAAAGAAGGCTCATCAGTTGCAGACTTGGGATGGACCCTTGAGGGAAGTCTTGGGACTCATCTATTTTCCTCATGTCTCTGCAAAGCAAGTGCACTGAGAACCCTCTGAACATCCAGATCTATTGTTATTCCAGCTTAATTGTGCCTCAGTCCACTCACCTTGTGCAAATAGAACAAACATAAGCCATTAAACAAGTTGAACAACTACGGAACACACTAGATTCTATCTTGAGTTTTGTCTTGTTGATTTAAAACTCACCAAGGTAGAGGCTTGATTGTAGAAAGAATTGACATCAATTTAAGAAAGTTTAATAGAAAAAATTTTCCCCATAATTTATTGATGGCCATGTGGAGTTATATATGGGTAATGTTCCAACCATCAGTGGAAGTATAACAGTTATATTACTGAGTGATGGGATTATGAGTCATTTTTCATCTTTGCTTTTTTGTGCTTCTTTGTATTTTCTTCAATGAAAAATATATGATAAGGTAAGGGAAGTCAATTAGTCAGCCTGTCAATCAAGCATTACATGTGGGAAAGAAATACTGCTTTGAGAATTCTTTTGGGATAGAATGAAAATACTTCTGTTGAACTCCTCGGAGTTGCTTTTGATAGAGAGCAAGATGTTCTAAGGCTTTTCTCCTCAAAAGTTAGGTTTTCTTTTCCGGAAGCAGCTCTTTCTGCCCATACGTGGTCTCATCAGCACAATCTGTAGGATCTGTATGCAGCTGGCTTTCCCTCTTTTACTTCTGAATAGCTGGCTTATTTCTTCCCAGCAGTTCTTTCTTTCATTCTTCTTCTTTTTTTTTTTTTCTGATTGACCCAAAATGGGTGCAGATGTGGTGAGCACATGCTGAAAGTTGTTGAATATTATTTTCACCCTGAAGAAAGGCCTGACATAAGCAGTTTCAGTTTGTGTGAATTCTTGACTTTGCAGTGGCCTTCCAACACTGGTTCTGTTGCCAGTGATAACAGAAACCAGGGAGAGGCCTTGGGGAGTAAACCACAGATTTACTTAGTTTTCAGTCACATCAATTTTCAAGAATTGATGACCTCATGCGTTCCTTGGTGTATAATCTTGTGAAACACAGAGGTGTAAAATAATGTTTTGATTTTCAAAATTGGTACTAGAGGTTAAATAATACTGTATGGTATTTTCCCCTATATTTTTCAGTGCACACTTGTTAAAGTCAATTTCTGTTATTTGCTTATTCATTTCAAAGATGGCTACTTTGTGCCAATTCTGAGTTCTGAATTTTTGTTTGGTTCTTTCTGATATTGTTCTGTTAGTTGCATGTTGTATTAAAGAGCCATTAAACTGCCTGGCTGGTGTGGCTCAATGGTTGAGCGTCGACCTATGAACCAGGAGGTGGAGGTCCAATTCCTGGTCAGGGCACATGCCTGGGTTGTGGGCTCGATCCCACTGGGAATGTGCAGGAGATGTACAGGAGGCAGCCAATCAATGATTCTCTCTCATCATTGATGTTTCTTTCTCACTCTCCCTCTCTCTTCCTCTCTGAAATCAATATATATATTTTAAAAAGAGCCATTAAACTGGGAATAAAAAAAATCTACACTTTTTCTATTGTTTTGTGAAAAACATATATATAGCAAATATATAGTTGCTGAAAAAAGATAATGTTTTCTTCTTCCTAACTCTTACCTACAATTTCTAATCATATTACTCATAAATATTTTTAATAGTTATGTAAAACATGTTTTTAGATAGTCAGCTTATGGCATGAATATATATATTTTGTCCGAGGCTGGAAACTATTCATTCCAGAGGTTCTCAGAGGCAAAGTCTTCATGTTCCAACAAATGATTGTTTTTTTTACCTGCAGAAATGTATGACTTCTTTCTTTTTTTTTAAATATATTTTATTGATTTTTTACAGAGAGGAAGGGAGAGAGATAGAAAGTTAGAAACATCGATCAGCTGCCTCCTGCACACCCCCTACTGGGGCTGTGCCTGCAACCAAGGTACATGCCCTTGACTGGAATCGAACCTGGGACCTTTCAGTCCGCAGGCCAACGCTCTATCCACTGTGCCAAACCAGTCTGCAGGCCAACGCTCTATCCACTGTATGACTTCTTTCTTAAAAAAAAAAAAAAATTTATTGAATTCAGAGAGGAAGGGAGAAGGAGAGATAGAAATCTCAATGATGAGAAAGAATCACTGATTAGCTGCCTCCTGCACGCCCCCGACTGGAGACTGAGCCTGCAACCTGGGCATGTACCCTTGACAGGAATTGAACTCGGGATCTTTCAGTCCACAGGCCAATGCTCTATCCACTGAACCAAACCGGCCAGGCTGACTTCTTTCTTGATAGAGCCTAGTCAAGGAGTTGATTGAATTAGTATATTAGTATATTTCCTTATATCTCTAAATCTCCAAGGACTAGATGAATGCACTTATTCATTCACTCATTTAACAAAAATGTATTGAGTGCCCACCACATACCAGATACTTCTTCAGGGTTCAGGAATAGAATAACCAATAAGAGAAACACAGTTCCTGCTGTAATTTTGTCTGCAGTTGGTGTAGACAGACAAATAAGCAATTGCAGTAAGAGCACATTGGAGGAACACCTGAACCTAGATTTGGAGGTCAGGAAAGGGATTCTGAGAAGGGAGATTTGAAAAATGAGTAGAAGTTATACACGTCTTTGTATGTATCAAGAAAGGGGAAGTGACAGTGTGTGCATGTGTGTGTATATGAAGGGAGAGATAGAAGATGATAGATAGATAGATAGATAGATAGATAGATAGATAGATAGAGCTCTCCTAAGCAAGCTAGACAGCTAACGGTTTAAGTCTACATTTGGAATGAATTAAAATAATGATAAAAGCTGGAGGAGACTCACTTCATGATCATCATTAGGCTCCTGCAAGCTTACTAGCCGGTTCCAAGGTTTGCTTTCTTGGAACACATAATAAATTTCCCCTTAGGGGGAGAGAAAGTTAATAGACCACTATACAGGCCTAATTTGGCTCCCAGGTTTTGATTACTCTGTGTTAAAATAGGACAATTAAGATGCGAATGTCATGTTTAAAAGCTAGAGAGTATACTCAGGGCAATTCTAAAACACTCAAGTTCTCCAGAAAGCATCAGGGTTGGCGCTTCACTGAAGCTTTACTTTCTCACACCTTGGTTTCAGGTAAAAAGAAAAGGAAACAAGTCATGCTGCTTCTGTTTTTCATTCTCAGTCACAGTCTTCACTGTATTTGACTGTTTGGTTTTGCTGGTGCAAGGATCAAATTCATGTTGTACGAGGAAAACCACATGATTTTTTGAAATACATTTAAAATGTCTTGCCAGCTTCAGATTAATGGTTCATATTGATTTCATACCAGGGATCCATGTTCTAAGCTAAATCCCTGATCCTCCTTGATTCTTTGGCCTATTTTCCCAATTTTTCATTTGGACTGTTATGCTATGTCCTTTTTCATACATCTCAGAGCCCAAGTGGACCTCTGGGGTGGAATTGGTTCTGGATGCCATGATATTCCCTAAATTTAAGATGCTTACATGTAATTCAAGGACTGGTGCTTGGATTCATTCTGTGGGCCTTTAAATTATTCAAAACACCAAGGATGCCTCCAAGTGGTCCTTCAAACTTGGTATTTATTCATTCATTCAAGGGGTAATTACCAAACATCTATTATGCACCAAACACTGTGGTGTGGTTGAAAGTCTAGATATACTTGATTCTGAGCAGAATTCAATATCATGAGACCAAGCCCACTGATCTTTCAAACATAGTAGTGATGATCTGAATTATGGCTCTGTGACTCAGCTGTGTGATTTTGGATGGATCTCTTCCCTCTGTGCTGCAGTTCTCACGTTCATACTGGGTCCAACAACTTCTACCAGAGGATTGGAAAAGACTGGATGTGACAAGCTAAGTGGAGCAGGGAGCTCCTTTATGAGCTTTGGTCTCACTGTTCACCTGCCAGATGTTATCTTCCAGGGTCAGTCAAGCCAGTGGGCAGCCTAGGATATTTCCCCCAGGAATCACTTCATGAACTTCTACTGATAGAGAATATAAGACTTTTTTGGGGGGGGCGGGGGGACTAGCAATCTGAATCTGTGCCAGTAACCTGCCTTCTATCACACACTCTTGCTAGCCGATAATTAACTCCATTGATGCCTGTCCTGTCTTGCAGGTCCTGTTTCCCAGAATACTCCCATTTTACAAAGGGGCCATAAACAAAGAGTGGAACAGCTTAGCTAGAGGGGAGGTCACTGGCACCGCCCAGACCAGGCATTTAGATACAATCTAATTTCCCCATTCTAACTGACTCAGGGGGTGCTGTGGAAGCCCACCACCAAAGCCTGGTAGTTAGGAAACAGATAGAAAACAAAGAAACCAAAGGGTATAAAGGGAAAGCCTCCTCCATATTCACTCACTCAGGATTTGGAAACAGGGTCCCCTGAGTCACTGTACTAGTGCATCTGAAAATAAATGGGTTTTCCTGAATCTCCGCGTACTCCCTGTGTATTTTTCGGTCGCCTGGTAAATTCTGTAACACTTTTACATCAGCAGGCCTGACCTTGAACATGACTCCCTCCAGAAGCCTTCCTTGACATTGCCTGTGACAGGACATCCCTGATATGTGTTCCTATGGTGCCTTGTACTATCTCTACTATGGCCCTTACTACGATTTATCATGACATTGAATCTATCATTTGTCTCCCTGCTAGAGTCTAAGCTATAAGAGTGCAGGTTATGTGTCTGTTCTACTTTCTGTTGTAGCTCCAATGTTTAGCAGAGTCCATGTACCATTGTATGTCTTTATCCTTACAGGCCTGTCAAGGAGGTGTCTGCAAAGGAGATAAGAAGGGAGCATACTTACTTAGTCTACATTGGTTGCCATTCACTTGTACACATGTAATTGTATTTAAGTCTCATGTCCACACTGAGTGGCAGAAGTTACAGGTATTTTGATTCCTACCTACTGATGAAAATGAGGTTCAGAGAGTAAAGTCTTTGTTTGTGTTTGCATGGCTAGAAGGTGAAAGGACTCTAATTGGAACCCAATTCAGTTTGATGCCAAATACTTGGTTCTTTCCATTAAATCACAGTGTTCCTTAGCACTGAGAAATGATTCTGGAACTTACAGCATGGCAATGGAGTTAAGAGCCCTCTAGAAGTTGATTTTTTGTGAGTATCTCTTCATATAGTTTATTTTTCATTTCTATTGGCTGCTTTACTCTGATCAAATAAAAATATACATTGGCTGCTACTGATGCTGTTGATTGGGATATCTGTTTGAAAATGAAATCTTGGGCATTTGCTCTCTCTTGTTATATTTTATACTGTAAAAAGAAAAATTATTTATTTATTTAATCCTCATCCAAGGATATCTTTTCATTGACTTTTAGAAAGAGTAAGGGAGAAAGAGAGAGACATTGATCAGTTGCCTCCCATATGCACCCCAACTGGGAATCAAACCCACAACCTAGGTATGTGTCCTGACTGGGAAGCGAACCATTTTGGTATATGGGATGATGCTCCAACCAACTGAGACACCCAGCCAAGGCAAAAAAATTTATTACAAAATTTTTAATTAAATTTATTTTAAATTATTTTAAAGGTAATATGTGCATATGGCAAAAATGTAAATAATACAAAGAGATAACTTTTATTAATACACTATAGGCCTGTTGCACGAAGAGATTCATGTAATAGGCCTTCCTTTCCCCTGGCTTCTGGTGCCAGTTTTCCTCCGGCACCCAGCACCCAGGCCTTCGCTCTGGCCGGCCTCCAGCTGGAGCTGGCCCCGGGGCCATGAGACTTTCGCTGCTCTGCCAGCCCTGGGACCGTTGCTGCTCCGGCCCATGGGCCGTCAGGCTTCGCTCCATCGCTTGGAGCCTACATATGCAAATTAACCGCCATCTTTGTTAGGTTAATTTGCATA
>NW_005366679.1:2277183-2283702 GCF_000412655.1 Myotis brandtii | reverse complement strand
GGTCCCAGACTGCGAGAGGGCACAGGCCGGGCTGAGGGACACCCCCCTTCCCCCCCGAGGGCACAAATTTTTGTGCACTGGGCCTCTAGTAATATGATAACCACAGAAAAAGTAATGGAATATCAGAAGTGGTGACAATGTTTACCGAGTGAACACAGACTATGTTATTTTAAAAAATATAGGTTAAGTCAAGGAATGTGATTGGTAAAAGTAGAATTTCCATAAAGTAGGAAAATACAATTTATTCTATATTGAAAATAATAAAAGTATTTAAAAGTCTCATTCCTTTTATTGTGAATCGTTCATGGGTTCATGGCCAAGTATCACTTAGAATCACAGAGTTTTAGATCTAAGAGTGAATTTAGAGATCAGTTACTGCAGTGATTTTAAAGGACTTTTTTGTATGTGTTTAAGTTTTTCTTGAAGAGTGAGCTTATACAGAGGCATAATAATGTATTGTTTATTGAACACCTACTTTGAGCCTGGACTATTATGAGCACTTTCCATCATTACCTTATAACGATCTTAGAGATAGTTATCATTATCATATTATTTATGTTAGGGTTGCTGAAGGAGGAGCGCATGAGGCTGAAAGTGGTAAAGAATTATACATTTATTAGGTCATCTGGAAACCAGATGGACTGAGCTCCAAAATGGTGCCAGCGCCCAGAAATGGGAAGTCAGAGATTTTAAAGGATGCTAGGCAGGCTTTTTCGGTGGGGAATTCTCTGGGCGGGTCCAGATCCTGGGCAAGTCTAGAGGGGAAAGTTACTGTCTTAGCAAATAGAATGTGATCTAAGTGAAAGGGAATGTCTTTTGCAAAATGATCTAAAGGTCAGTTCCCCAGGGGAAGGGAATATCGATCTGATTATTTGATCAGAACTAACAATTTATAGGTGAGAAACAGAAATGTAAGCTCTGCCTGATTCTAAAACCTATGCTCATAACTGCCGTATATTGTTTCGTTTACTAGATATAAAATGACTAATTCCAAGAATAGTCTCAAGGCCCACCTATTTAGCCCCAATCTCCAATCCTGAAGGACCCTGAAGGGAGTCTTGCAAAGTTTTAGAATTTTTCAGACCAAGTTTTTAAAATCCTCACAGAGTCCATGCCCATGGTTAATAATCAGCCACTACTCACTGGTATAGCTGTACCAATTTTGAAAAAAATAAAAATACTTCTGAATGTTTGGTAAATAACCCTGTAGGAATCTACTTTCTGAAACATGCTGGCTGTTAAGGGCCGATTTGGGTAATCAACAAAATGTATATGTTAAAATCCTAATCCCCAGAACCTCAGAATGTACCTGTATATGGAGATAAGAGCTTTAAAGAGGCGATTACATTAAATCGAGGCAGTTCCTTTGGGACCTTAGCCCATCTCACTGAAGTCCTTATAAGAAGAGGAAGAGACGCCAGAGTTTGCTCCCTCTTCTGAGGACAAGCCATGTTAGGACTCAGAGGAAGACTTGCTATCTACAGGCCAAGGGGAGAAGCCTCAGAAGAAACCAAATGTCCCCAGACCTTGATCTTATGCTTCCAACCTCCAGAATTGTGAAAGAAGAGGTTTCTGTTGTTTTAGCCACCTAGCCTGTGGTATTTTGTTAATGGCAGCCTGAGCTCATACACTGCTTCTCCTCATTATCTGGAAACCCAAAAGTTAATGCTTGGCACGCAACAGAGGTCCCTCCTCAGAGGAGTTGCTCTGGCTGGTCACTCCATGCAACTGTCCTCTATTAGTAGACATTTTGTTTCCAACAAACTACGCTGCAATGGATTTTCTTGTACATATCCCATGTGTTTATCTGAGGACATATTTTAGTATGCATTTCTAGAAATGGTTAATTTAGAAAATCACTAAGTGTATTTTAACTTTCCTTATAAGTTTTTTAATTTATCTGAGCAAAGTTACTTTTGTGGAAGATGTGAGTATATTGGTTGAGCTCATTCTGGCTTCTTCTTCTTCTTTTTTAATTTTTCTTGATTTTTTTTCTTTTTTTAGAGAGAGAGAGAGAAAAACATCAATGATGAGAGAGAATTATTGATCAGCTGCCTCCTCCATGCCCATCACTAGGGATCGAGCCCACAACCCAGGCACGTGCCCTGACCGGGAATCAAACCAAGACCTGCTGTTTCATAGGTTAATGCCCAACCACTGAGCCACACTGGCCAGACTTATTCTGGCTTCTTGACATTAACAACTACCTTGCTTCTGAAGGGGGAAAAAAAAGTTTCAAAGTAGAAAATATTTCAAATGCATTAGGAAGAAGTTTGAAATATTCCATCACTTGATAAATGAGGTTCAAAGCCACAAACTGCAGATATGTCTAAGCAGCTCTGACAATGGCTTTGGGTGTGAGCAAGGCCCCAGAGCACCACTGCTGAGAATAGAGGCTTACAATGATGCCGTTTTCCTCAGGCATCCTTTGCCCACAGAACTTATCCAAGATGACAGTTTACATTATGTTCATTCCTTCAGGAATAATTACTGTGCCTCCATGTGGAAGTTTTCTCATTCCAAAGAAGCAGGATCATCCATCATATCAATGTGATATGGTTTTGCCAGATGCCAGATGAATTAGCAAATGGTATTCAATATATGCATTCGTCAATTCTGACTAGTGCTTAAATAAAACCATAAGGATATATTCCTGGAAAATACTCGTGGACTTAGAACATATTTTTTAAATTGTCCAGACAGATATATGGTTCTCTTAGTTACTTAAAAAATTTTAGAATTAAAATAGCATTTGTCCAAAGCTGGCTCTCTTAAATACACATTGAAAAAGGCCAGAGACGGAAATTCTTCAACTTGAGCATGCACCAGAATCACCTGAAAGTTTGTGAAAACAAAGATTACTAGGCTGCACCCTAAAACTTTGGACTGAGTAAGTCTAGAATGAAACCGTGGTTCTGCATTCCTACCAAGTTTTCAGGTGATGCAGATGTTCCTGGTCTGGAAAGCACACTTTGAGGATGACTGCTCTTGGCAAGTCTTTTACAAAATGTAAGGCCCATGGGAAGCACCCAGGGAATCTTTTTAACATGCAGATGTGGATGCAGGAGGGGCTCCAGTTTCTGCATTTTGACAAGTTCTTGGGTGATGCGGATGCTGCTGGCCCATGGGCCACAAGGGAGCATCAAGGTTCTATACAATGTATAGCACATCTTAGCTGACTAACAATTTGGGGGGTTCCTGATTAAAATATGAAGGTAATTAAAGAAAAGTTCGGACTTCACTCAATCCCTCCCAGTTTGGCTGTCAGATGTCAATGAATGCTTTCAAACTGATTGCCAAGCCTTTTACTATACTGCTAACCCAAGAAATTTAATCAATATGGCCCATTCTTCTCACCTCCCAATTTTGCTGAAGACTAGTTTAGCAGATTTTCAACTACATGCCCACAAATAGAAACCAGGCACAGAACAGGTTTGGATATTGAGACCACAGGATTCAGAAACTGAAGTTTAGAGTAGATGTGATTTACCTAAGACAGGAAGCCCAGGTCAAGGATGTTACTTCCTCTCCATTGTTTAAGAGAGGGGGGGGGGGGGGGGGCGGTGCGGTCAGATTCTAAAGGCTGTGGACAGGTGGGAGGAGATACCTTGATGATCTGGTGATGGTGACAGTGTTTTAAGAATAGGGTATGGCCTTGCTAGAAGCTGCTGGTCCCAAGTGGGGCAATTACTCAGAGACCTAACTTTTCTAGCTCAGAGTTTTGGATTAAATAATTAGAAGTGTCTGCTTCAAAGTCTTGAGGTAGGACTTCGGCTATCAGATTCCAGGACCCATTCCTCTGTCCTGTACTTCCCATACTAGTTTACATCAGTTCCTATTGGGGTCATCAGGGAAATTGAATCACAGAGTGGAGAACAACCATAAGAATTACCTAAGGCTTTCTCTCCTCTTAGACTGTGATTCAGCACTAATACAACTCACAAGGGATAGGTTCGTAACTCATCTCTAAGATAACATTTACTAGATATTAGGACATGTTAACAAAAAAACATTCAAACCCGTAAAGCGTTTTTTGTAAGTTTATTTGAGCCAAACTGTCAACAATTGCCAGGAAGCAGGACCTCAACAGATTGAGATAATGCTCCAGAGAATGGCGACTTTCATCTATTTTTATACATTGCAATCAAAGGAGGGTATGTAGGTGGGTTACATGAAATCCATTGATGATAGACTAGAGAGGCAGGAGAAAGCAAAGTGGGGAAACCTCTGGGATTGGATAAAAAGCAAAATGATGAACACATACTTAGGTGGGTGCAGAATAGTTAACAGTCAACAATGAACATGATAACAATAACAATGAAGGAATTTGTAGTATCTGTCCTCTTGCCCAAGCTCATTAGGTTGTACCCCAAGGGGTTTGGAAAAAGGGAAGTTACAAGTTATTCAGACATTTTAAGGATATGTTATAGTAGATACAAAAAGACAC
This sequence comes from Myotis brandtii, assembly GCF_000412655.1. Taxonomy (NCBI): domain Eukaryota; kingdom Metazoa; phylum Chordata; class Mammalia; order Chiroptera; family Vespertilionidae; genus Myotis; species Myotis brandtii. The sequence continues at coordinate 2,279,255 of NW_005366679.1, read as the reverse complement.
ATAGGCTCAGTTAAGGTAAAGATGACCTTGTCAGTGATGATACCGGCCTAGGACATAACTACCCACCATAACTGCTTTTAGTTAAAGTTTAATTTCAGACCATCCTTTGTGGTTATTCTAGGTTTCTGAGTTTGCAAGACCGCCATGCAGGCCTTCCCTGAGCTCAGCTTCCCTGTCAGGTTAGCATGTGACCCCTTTCATCCACAGACACTTGCATCCAAAATGTGAGGATCCTCTGACTAGTATTAAGACATCTCAGAAACTTAGTGAGAAGTTTCATAAACATGGAATCAATTAGAGCTGGGGGAGATGAGTAGTTTTATGAGACATGTCACCCAAATATGAAAGAATCTGGGAACTAACTTGTTCCCCTATTATATGCTATCTGTTGGCTCTAGATTTTCTGAGCTGGCTTTAGATTCAAGCATTTTATCCATCGTACTCAGGTCTCTGTGCAGACTGCATGTCACGAATTTTGATTTGGAAAATGTAGTTGCCATAACTAGAGTTCACCTTCCCTGGGAATAGCATCTTTATTCCCGGAGAGTCTCTGTTCCCTGGAGGCAACAGAAGGCCTGGCATGGCCTCTGTGCTGAGGGCTCCACTGTCCTTGAGGCCTCAAGCTTTAGCATCAAACACTTCGTAAGTTTTTGAGCCTCACACTGTATGTGAGCTATAATTTTTGTGGGCTCAGAAAGAAATTTGGCCTACAGTGTTGCGAAAAATAAAATAATAAACTTAAAAAAATTACTTTTAAACACCATAGGTGACCGCTTTTTACTTGAAATTAAACCCAACAACCAATAGGTCCGGGCTGCCTGTCACTACTTGAGCCAATTAAGCAGAGACAGGGTTGAATCATATGTGAGTGTTTATTCCAATAATGTCAGCAGTAAGGGAGAGCAGTAGGTCATCAACAAAAATCTGCTTTTGTCTCCTCTATCCTCCCATAAACCAGCAGCTAAATGAGGTAGATGGGCAAAGATTACATGGGGAAGTAGGCAAAAGGCATAAGAATGGATATGCAAAATAAAAATGGGAATGCTGGCTTGGAGAAGTAGACAAAAAAGAATAGGTATGCAAAAATGGGTATGATAGGCATGAGGAAGTAGTTACAGATTATAGGCAATGCAGGTTGGGGGGCTTGCAAAGTTCATGGCGGGTGCCTCTGGGGGTTCTATTCTTTTCACAAGGTTGTCAATCTCTCCATGATAATAGACAGTTCTTAGATGAGAATGGACCACATTGCAAGGTTAACTAAGGTCCCGCCTACAACTCACAGTCAGGTTAGAATGTGTTTTCTTTAATCAGAGCAAAACAATCATGGTTAACAAAGCATAAATAATCTATACTAATAAAAGCATAATATGCTAATTAGACCAGACGCCCAGAAGGATGTCCTTCCAGATGACCTTCCTGAGGAAGCCGGGGCTGTGAGGGAAGCCTGGGTCCTGGGTGCCAGAGGGAAGCCGGTGCCAACAGCCTGGGGAAGAAAGACCTACTCTTGCACAAATTTCGTGCATCAGGCCTCTAGTATTTCTTATAATTATAGCTAGTCCCAATAATCTCTTTCTGCCCCTACCAGAAACAGACTATTAAATCTTTTTCCTTTTTATTTATTTATTTTATTAATTATTTTTTATTATTGTCTAAAGTCAGACTATTAAATCTTAAAAGACTCAATGCCACTCCCGAAATCTCAGAGGTTCTGCAGCTCCCTTGCCTTTGTTATCCTTTCTAAACTGTGTAACCAACTCTAGGCAGATATTCATATGTTCAAGCTTAATATTTCCCTATGTGTATAATAAAAATATAATTATTTATTGCTTATTTATTCATTAATGGATAATTTATTCAGTGACTTATTGAATCCCTGCAATGTTATTCTGTACCTACAATGTTAGATACAAGAGTCACAAAAACCAATGAGGCATGGCCCTGCCCTGAAGAAACTAATGGTCAATAGAGATAGGAATGAAGGGGCGAGGGCTGCGCCCTCCATGTTGGGGTAGTAGCCACATGCTCAGACCTCCTTCTTCCCGGAAGCCCAGGCCTATGCTGGCCACGCCCGG
>NW_005366679.1:2273667-2277059 GCF_000412655.1 Myotis brandtii | reverse complement strand
ACGTGCGCGCCATAGAGATGACCACATCCTGTGTAACAAGACCTGACTTGCGCCTGGCCAATCGGCAGGGCCCACAGTCAGTCCACTCCCCTCACTCCAACCCCCTATTAAAACCCTGAATTTCCCACGCCACCTCACTCTGCTCCCGGTCGCTGCGTCGGCCGGAAGAGGGAGTCGGGTTAGCTAGCTCAATAAAGGACCTTCTGCTTTTGCATCGAACTGGCTGGCACCTGGTGTGGTCTTTGGGGATCTTGAGATCTGGGCATAACAGGAACTCATTTTTTCACTCATTCATCCCAAGGATAATTTTTGAATTTTCTTTGAATTCTAGCCACTGTTCTAAGCACAGGAGAGTTTATATTTTAATGGCAATGGCATGGGGTTAGGGGGGCAAAGAGACAGACAATTAATAAGGAAACAAACAATGAGATCACATTGGTATAAAAAATGGTAAAAAAAAATCTCTAAAACCTAGGAATAAGCTACCTAGGAAAAAAATCTCTAAAATATTAAAGCAGGTTAATGGGACAGGGTGGTCTGAGGAGGCATTTCTTTTCAGGTGATAATAGTGATGAGACATGAATGATCTGCAGGAAGAGCATTCTAGGCAGAAAGAAACAGTGCTGAGGAGGTCCTAAGACAGAAGAAGCACCATCTGTTATTCCAGGAAGAGAAATAAATCCAGGGAGTCTGAGAGCAAGACACCTAATGACAGTGGGGAGAGATAAGTGAGAATAGGTGAAAGGAGTTTTTAGGGGTCAAATAGGCAGGTTTAGGGAGTTTTAGGAACTAGGGGATCCATGGGGGAGAACTGCAGGGATGCAAATTAGGGGGCTGCAAACTGCCAAAGGGCATACATTCACAGAATAAGGGGACTGGGATCAGCCAAAAGGTATATATTCACAGAATAAAGAGAGAGAGGGAGAGATAAGTGAGAATAGGTGAAAGGAGTTTTTAGGGGTCAAATAGGCAGGTTTAGGGAGTTTTAGGAACTAGGGGATCCATGGGGGAGAACTGCAGGGATGCAAATTAGGGGGCTGCAAACTGCCAAAGGGCATACATTCACAGAATAAGGGGGCTGGGTTCAGCCAAAAGGTACACATTCACAGAATAAAGAGAGAGGAAGCCACTCATTCACAGAGTAAAGGGGAAGGCCACAGGGAGTAGAAAAACAAAAGGGAGAAAAGGAGGGGGAGCCCACCTGGGGTTTGAGCTCTGAAGCTGCTATAGTGACCAATCAGAGGGGATATCAGGACACAAAGAACTGCAGCCTTTATAAACCTTAGGAAAGAGGGACTTGGTGGGTCTCTCTCCCCCTCCCCACGTGGGAGTCTGTGATTGTTTCCCAATGAATTTCCACCTTTTCCTATACCACCTTTGTCCGTGGCTTCATTCTTTGAATCCACCTGGACAAGGGCCAGGGAAATCACCTTTGCATCCTGCCCAGAGGAAAACAATGCTTTTCAGTCTAATTTCCGCATTTCATAGGTAAGATAATAAATTGTTTTGGAAGGATGAGCACGTGAGTCTGTGATTGTTTCCCAATGAATTTCCACCTTTTCCTATACCACCTTTGTCCGTGGCTTCATTCTTTGAATCCACCTGGACAAGGGCCAGGGAAATCACCTTTGCATCCTGCCCAGAGGAAAACAATGCTTTTCAGTCTAATTTCTGTAAGATAATAAATTGTTTTGGAAGGATAAGCACGCGTAATTAAATGAACAGGTAGAGAACTGTGGGGCTCTGTCATGGGAGTTTTCAAAGAGGAGGTAGCTTTTGCAAAGGGTAGTGCCTGGCCAGTGTTGCTCAGTGGCTGAGTGTTGACCCAGGAACCAAGAGGTCTCTGTTCAATTCCAGGTCAGGACACATGCCCTGGTTGGGGCTCGATCCCCACCCAGTAGGGATCATGCAGGAGGCAGCTGATCCATGATTTTCTCTCATCATTGATGTTCCTATCTCTCTCTCTCACACTCACTCTCTTTCTAAAATCAATAAAAACATATACATGTATTTTTAAAAAGAGTAGGAGCCTGCAGTGATTCATTGAGGATGCTTCTAAGACTCTTGCCTAAGGAGACTGGAGCCCCTGAGTGGAAAGGCTGCTGAGTGGAGGTGGTGGTGGGGGCCGCTGCTGTCTGAAGGCTTCTTATAACTTTATCTACTCCCATAGATGATAATGTCCAAAAATAATTTACATGCCTAGAGAGGTGACTTTTTAATAAATTCACACAATTAGAGATACTTTGATTCAGTCCTTTTCTGTGTGATAACAAATTCCAATTTAGGAAAGTCTGCATTAATGAGATTTTCATATAGTCATATCTTTTGTCAAGGAAATTGAGACCTATGCTAAGAGAAGCTTTTCCGTTATCAAGTTCATTTATTCTTTTTCATGTCTTTAAAATATATATTTATGTGTGTTGTGCATATTTTCTTGTCTTTTTAAAAAATATATATATTGGTCAAGGAAATTGAGACCTATGCTAAGAGAAGCTTTTCTGTTATCAAGTTCATTTATTCTTTTTCGTGTCTTTAAAATATATATTTATGTATGTTGTGCATATTTTCTTGTTTTTTTTAAAAAATATATATTGTTATTAATTTCAGAGAGGAAGGGAGAGGGAGAGAGAGATAGAAATGTCAATGATGAAAGAGAATCATTGATTGGTTGCCTCCTGCATGCATGCCCCACACTGGGGATTGAGCCCACAACCCAGGCATGTGCCCTGACCAGGAATCAAACCATGACCTCCTTGTTCATAGGTTGATGCTCAACCACTGACCATGCTGGCCGGGCCATTTTTTTTCTTTTTAATGCAGATATTAGGGTTAAGAAATAAGCATGAATTTAGTCATTTTGATTGGTCTTTCCTGATGAGGACTGTGGGTTCTGTAGAAATGTCACTTGTGGCTAGAAATAATTTAATGATATCAGCACTTAAAAATAAAAAGGAATTTAATATGGGTGTAAAGATTAGAAGTACTCTAATGGAAGTGTGTGTGTGAGTGTGTGTGTGTGTGTGTGTGTGTGTGTGTGTGAGAGAGAGAGAGAGAGAGAGAGAGATTAGAGAGATTGAGATTCTGTTACTTTAAGACAACACATGGTCCAAGTGTGCCATGGGTTTGAGCATCACCATTGCCCCAAGATGTTGGTGCCCCACTTCTTTAGTGTTCAGCTCATCATGGGCTGATGAGTAAAAAAAATGAAATGTATCACCCTATGTGGGGAGCCAATATAGGGTTAAGCCTCCGACTGACCTGTTGGCAAAGTGTGGGAAACCACCTATTGTCTTCACTAGCAGAAAGGTGTGGACAAGGAACCCGGAAGGCTGGTGATCCTTGAAGCCCTTGCAAAGGTCAGGGCTGTGCACCCATTGTTAGTCCAGACAATG
>NW_005366679.1:2259424-2273282 GCF_000412655.1 Myotis brandtii | reverse complement strand
GGAAGCCAGTCCACCCTTGCTGCTTGACACAGTCACTGCAGGGAAGAAACATCTGCACAGCTTATGTTTCAAGGGACCTGGCATACTGTTCTTAATATGGTTTGCTCCCCCTCTTAGCACTATGTGTTTTAAACAGGACCACCTCCCCGGGAAAGGTTGTTTCCCAAGGTTAGGGATTAACAGGACTAAGGAAGAGAATAAATCAGTAAATCCCCCTAGTGTTACAGAAATACCATGTACTACTTATGAAGGACTTGGACTAAGACTGTTGGCAATAAATTTGGGACTTGTTGGGCCCACATCCCCAGGGGTCTGCCCACCAGGGAAAGCACCAAAGCCTATACCCCTGGAGATCCACCGACACAGGGCAGTCCCAGGGAAGGCAAGCAGTGAGGCTGGGAGGACATAACCTTTACTGGGTAGGATAATCTCCTTCAGTCACTTCCTTGTAGCCTATCAGTAGAGCAGTGACCTTGGAATAGCCCTTGTAATGAAACACAGAGATTAACCTAGACAAGATTAAAATCAACAGAACTAGATAGAGACAGGATTTTTGGCAAAGGTCAGATAAGAAACAAGGGATTGTAGAACGTTACCCAAAACAAACATACTATGATGTGATTATAGAGGCATGCTTATAAAATCAACTGGTATAAATACAGATGTAATAGGAGAATAAAAAAAGAACCTCGCTATGCTGATCAACTGAACGCTGTCTCCGTGTCCTTCATTCCTCGCTGACTCCGTCCACACCTTTGGGAACCCCTGGACCTGCTGGAGCTGGACCCCAACAACCCTACATTTCATTTATCATTTAGTATCATTTCATGTATCATTTAGTATCACCCTACCATCTGACATATTTAAACTTCTCTTTCATATTCTGAGAAAAAATGTGATTCTAGATTTTATAACCCTGCTCTCAAGGCTGTCCTCACCTTTATAATTGGGACCAGCAACAAAATTAGTGCTGTCCATTGCTGGCTCTGTAAAACATAGGTGAGGGCATTATGAAATTGGTTTTATAATTACTTACAAATGCGTTTATCTATGCTCCTTTGCATCCCTAGGCAGTCAGTCCCCACACCTTGAAGTTTGTTTTTAACTAAGAGGATTTCAAAGCTTGGTATCTGCAAGAACTGTAGTAGTGTTTGTGTTCTTTAAAAATAAATTACATTCATATGCATCAGCTAAGCATATAATATTTTCTCTCATGTTTTATCTTTTAATAGAAAAATTGGAATAATAACACTTTAAATTGAACTCTGATAACATTTTTAACCAATTTAAAAAAACGCATATATTTCTTGTTCTATCTTTTCTGTACACATTTAAATTACTTTTAAAATTCTAAATGCCCGATGTTCCCCAGAGGGTCCCTTCCTGGACAATGGAGCATTTCCCAGGGAACCCTGCTTAGCAGCTGAAATTGTTCGGAGCAATTTGTCCAAGGTTGGACCTGAATTAATGCAACGAGTGGATCATATATTATATTACTTTTCAAAATTCAAGACACAATGCAACCTTTTCAGTTATTCAGGGCCAGCACTGAAGTGTAAGAGGAATAAATGATATGACATATGATTTGAGGAGAGATGCTGAGAGGCACTCCTTCCCATTCCCCTTCCCCTTTCTCCCTAGGGCCCCCAAGTTTCCTAAGACTTTGTGTCTAGAAGTACGGAAGTAGAATGCAAATACCTGTGTAAGAGGTGAAATGCAGAGCAATGATTAAGCTATGACTCCTCTGTGGAAAAGTATTCATCAGATTACTTACCCAAAACTTTGGGCTGGGGGGTAATACTGGCAAGTATTTTATTTATGGAAACTAGGGGCCCAGTGCATGAATCCATTCACCTTGAAAGGAACTGTGGGCCGCGAGGCTGTGGTGGGCACAGGAGCGGGTCTCAGCCCATCCTCCGTGCCCCCGCCTGGCCCTTCCTGCTGCGGCCCCCAGTTCCCTGTCTGGCAGCAGCCTCGCTCCCGCCACTGCCACTCCCATGTGCTGATGGCACCGGCCCTGCTTGCACCCACTGATGGCATGGAGTGATTGTGGCCAGTGCCACAGCAGGTGCAAACAGTGCAGAGATGCTGAGAGGCACTCCTTCCCATTCCCCTTCCCCTTTCTCCCTAGGGCCCCCAAGTTTCCTAAGACTTTGTGTCTAGAAGTACGGAAGTAGAATGCAAATACCTGTGTAAGAGGTGAAATGCAGAGCAATGATTAAGCTATGACTCCTCTGTGGAAAAGTATTCATCAGATTACTTACCCAAAACTTTGGGCTGGGGGGTAATACTGGCAAGTATTTTATTTATGGAAACTAGGGGCCCAGTGCATGAATCCATTCACCTTGAAAGGAACTGTGGGCCGCGAGGCTGTGGTGGGCACAGGGGCGGGTCTCAGCCCATCCTCAGTGCCCCCGCCTGGCCCTTCCTGCTGCGGCCCCCAGTTCCCTGTCTGGTAGCAGCCTCGCTCCCGCCACTGCCACTCCCACGTGCTGATGGCACCGGCCCTCCTTGCACCCACTGATGGCGTGGAGTGATTGTGGCCAGTGCCACAGCAGGTGCAAGCAGCGCCTGCTGGCCCTGATAGCCCCTCAGGAGTAGGGGGAGGTGGAGAAGCCCTGGGGGGCTGTTGGAGCTGGCAGCCGCCACTCGCACCCGCTGGTGCTGAGTGATCGGGGCTGGCGCTGGGTGCCGGCAGCAGGTGCAAGCGCTGGGCAGGAACGTGGCGTGGGAGCAAAGAATTTTCAGTAGCCACAAGAGGCTCACCCCAATGACAGCGACCAGTGCCCCGCCTTGGTCTGGCGCCCCCACTCACCTGCTCCACCATCCTGCCGTGGCCAATGCCCACCATGTTCTGCACTCTGCTGCCTGCTGCCAACGCCTGCCATGTTCCACGTGCGCCCCCTGGTGTTCAGCGCACATCATAGCGACCGGTTTTTCAGTTGTTCAGTCATTTGGTTATTCCATCATTCAGTCTATTTGCATACTAGGGTTTTATATATATAGATAGTAGAAGAGGGACAAGCCCTGACTTTCTTATATGATTAAAAAAAAATACTGAATGTTTGTGGAGGATGGGGACTTTAAAAGGGAAAAGGGATTGTTTAAATAATTGGTAATAGGATGAAGGCCCCGGACTTGTCTATTGGACTTGATTCTTCCTGAGAGTCTTTCCACGTCTGCACATTTGTTCTAATTCTCAGATTGCCCTTTCTGACCTCCACGCCAACCTCTTAATGAGCTGCTTGCTACCTTCAAGTCTAAGGTCAAATGTTGCTTGTGTCCAGAAATCTTCTCTGACCTTGATTCTTTCCGTCCCCTCATGTGCTTCCTTCTCTATTTCCAGAGTGCCATGTGCATCTCTATGGCATAAGTTCCCCCTTACAATGTTTTTTTCGGTTCTCTCCCTTGCCAGGTCACGAGCTCTTCAATGGCTGCACCGAAGGGTCCTTTATTCTTCGGAGGACCTGGCATAGTTATTCAATAAGTGTAGAATAAGTGCACTTCAGTGCGGCGTTTGTATGCTTCCTGACTTGTTCATCTCCTATATTTGAAGATAAACATGGCTAGATCATCTTTTGTTCCAATACCTTTCATTTTATTGGTTAAATTTTAGTCATCACCATTTTTTTTTATTCTGGATTCCTCACAATCTTTATAAAATGGACACTGCAGCCCAGCTGGCATGGCGCAGTGGTTGAGCATTGACCTATGAACCAGGAGGTCATGGTTCTATTCCCGGTCAGGCACATGCCCGGATTGCAGGCTGGATTCCCCAGCTGGGGGCATGCAGGAGGTAGCTGATCAAAGATTCTCTTTCATCATTGATGTGTCTATTTCTCTCTTCTCTCTCTTCCTTTTCCTTCCCCTCTGAAATCAATAAAAATATATAATTAAATACATACATACATACAATGGACACTGCATGTGTAGAATATACCATTACAGTCATCACTATCCACTACACCCATTCGCCTTCCCTATCTCATTCAGAACACATAACTGATGTCTGCTCCCTGCTTGACAGAAAGAACAGCTACCAAACTTGAAAACCCCCCCTCCTAAGCTCTTTCACTTTTTGGTCCAACTTCCCTCTTTCTTTACAAGAGACTCTTCTACATGTTCTCCTACATGTCTCTCCTGAGAGATTGGTCCATCCTGTTTCTCATTCTTTCCATATCTTCAACCATTCCAGTGACTCCTTCCCCTCAGCATGCAAATATATCCAAATCTCGTTAAATTAAAATCTCTCTTGATTATAAGTGTTCCCATATCTCTGCTCTTCCTCCATCTCTAGTCAATAAGATAATAATAATTACTGGCAATCTTAATCTCACTTTTCACTTACTTCCAAACTATTGGATCACTCATGCTCATTTCCGAAGCCAGTGTTCATTTCAGTCTTTAATCTTACTTTTCTTCCCTGCTGCGTTTGACTTTGTTGGCCATAGGCTTTGCATATCTCTCCTCAGTTAAGAACCAAGAACTAAAAAAATGGTTGTTGCTTTAAGCTTTAAGTTTGGGGTGGTTTGTTATATAGAAAATGTAGCTAGTACAATATCTTTCTTTCTAGCTCCACTGCCATTGGCTTAGCTCACCCTCCTACAACTCTTGTTTTGCCTAAATTATTGCCAGTTGCCTAATCAGGCTTTCTACTTCCTGTGGTTGTTTCTTTAATCCATCCCACACATTTCCACCAGTGGTTAAACAAATAACATACAAACACAAATCTGATCTTATCATATTACACTTAAATAAACTTTACTGGTGTCTCATTGCCTACAAGGTCCTTCATCACCTAGCATCTCTGTCCCAAATCCAATTTCCCACCTCTCCCAATACACAACTTGTTTTTCAATGTCACCACACTATTTGCTGTTACAAAATGTGTTATTTTTTTCATGCTTTTGTATCTGAGAGTTAAATTTGAGTAATTCAGATCTGGTTTTCTACCACTTAAATTCTGAAGATGTATAATTTAGAAATAATTGCTTCCTGGTAGACTTTTATTATTATTTTTCAGCAAACTTTGCACTATGCTGAAATATATGGTACACATGATTGCACACACACACATACATAGAAAGTCTGATGAGATTAGAACTAATTGCAGTGTTTTAAAAGTTTTGAAGAATTTTGTGGGCCCCCCTAAAAAAGTATTTTGTTAACTTTAAGTCTCTTAAGAATATACCCAACTATAGCAGACATCTGTTTTATTTAGCTTTTATTAAGCTAATTTGTCTTGATTTGGTAAAAACAACCCAAATTCTTTTTATTTATTATTTTTAAAATATATATTGTTATTGATTTCAGAGAGGATAGGAAAGGGAGAGAGAGATAGAAACATCAATGATGATAGAGAATCATTGATTGGCTGCCTCACGCACACCCCCTACAGGGGATCAAGCCCAAAATGAACTGTAAGCTCCAGGTTCATAGGTAAATACTCAACTAGTGAGCCACGCCACCTGGGCAGCCCAAACTCTTTTTAGAACATTATCTTCCCTCCACTGTGTTTAAGATTTAATAAAACAATCAACCAAGGAATCTTAGGGGATAGACATGTGACTGAAACTAGGCCATTCAGCATCTCCTCCAGATGCTGACTATAGAGCAGAATTGTGCAACATCTGAACTATTGGTTGGAGCTTCTTCATCGTTTGGGGGCTGATTTCCTCTGAAATCTGGTCTAGTTCCTGAGGCTCTAATTCCTGTTATTTTTCAAGCCTAGTGTAGGCTTTTCTTTTGTTCTGTAAGTTACCTGAGATCCTTTCAACATATGTAGTCCTTTTCTGTTTTCGTTTTTTTGAGTTGTTTAGTTGCAACCAAACAACCCCATTTGACATTTCAGGCTACCTAATTTATTCTCACAACAACAATTAAAACATCAATAAAGCAAGAATGAATAACTTAAAGCCAATATGTCTTTTATGACCTTAGATGCATTAACAAAGTTTCCGCTGATTTTCAAATAGAACTTTGTTTTTATCTCTTTGAAGTATTGTCTAAACACACGTTTATCATAAGACTTCATGCTAAACTTAGTCCTTTCCTGTCCAAGGAAAAGTTGGACTGCCATGAAACCTATAATTGATAATATAGACATTAGTGGGTCTAGAAGTTCCTGACTATGATATAACAAGTGTTTGGTATGTCATTACTGATTACTTAAGTCAATATATATAGGCTAAATCTGATTATTTGGTGTATTGTATGAAGTATTTTTCCTCAAGTCTTTTGAAATAATGACAATAATATCATTTTCTTAAGGATTTGGAAAGCTATTCATTCAGAAGAATAAAAGCCTGATATTAATTTTTCCTTTGACCAAGTTTTATAATACAGTTGACATTTCTGTGACTTTTGGAAAGAGGAAATAATAACTTATCTTTTTAATGCATTTTTCTCTGTTGGAGGAAGCTCCTTGACTATTCCCAATGATATATAATTGCTCTACCTAGTTCTTATATTTATTTTAAAATAATACTATTGAAGTAATTTACAGATAGTTTATATACATACTAGAGGCCCGGTGCACAAAAATTTGTGCACTCAGGGAGGAGGGGGGGGTCCCTCAGCCTGGCCTGTGCCCTCTCGCAGTCTGGGACCCCTCAGGGGATGACCACCTGCTGGCTTAGGCCTGCTCCCTGCGGGATTGGGCCTAAGATGGCAATCAGACATCCCTCTGGTGGCCCGGCAGTCCTCGGGGGATGTCCACTTGCCAGTGGGGAGCAGGCCTAAACTGCAGTCGGACATCCTTAGCGCTGCTGAGGAGGCAGGAGAGGCTCCCACCACCACCGCTGTATTGGCAGCCATCAGCCTGGCTTGTGGCTGAGCAGAGCTCCTCCCATGTGGGAGCTCACTGACCACCAGAGGGCAGCTCCTGCATTGAGCGTCTGCCCCATTGAGTGGTCAGTGTGTGTCATAGTGACCAGTCATTCCCAGTCATTCTGCTGTTAGGGTCAGTTTGCATATTACCCTTTTACTATATAGGATAGAGGCCTGGTGCACAGGTGGGGGCTGGCTGGTGTCCTGGGTCAGGGTGGGGGTCCCGCTTGGGTGCCTGGCCAGCCTGGATGAGGGGATGATGGCTGTTTGCAGCTGGTCACACCCCCTTCAAGGTGGGGGTCCCCACCGGGGTGCCTGGCCAGTCTGGGTGAGGGGCTGAGGATTGTTTTCAGGCTGGCGGGTGACTGATGCTCCCAATCTCTCCTTTTTTTTCTTTTTTTTTTATTCTGGGATTTATTTATCTTCTATGGCTGTCACTGGAACTGAGAGCCGGCTTTAGCTCTGAGGCTCGGCTCCAGCTCTGAGACCCCGGCTGCTGAAAACAGGTATCTGGGTTTGTTTGGCTTCTATAATTGAAACACTGTTGCTGCTCCTGCTCTGAGGCCCGGCTGGCTGAAAGCAGGTTTCTGGGGTTTGTTTAGCTTCTATAATTGCAACATTGTTTCTTAGAGTGCAGCTCAGAGGCCGGCAGCGGCAGGCGGGAAACCTTGGCTTCCTCCATCACTGGAGCAAGCAAGCCTCCTGTTCGCTTCAGCTGCCTGGCTGCCGGCCGCCATCTTGGTTGGCGGTTAATTTGCATATCGCCCTGATTAGCCGATGGGAAGCGTGTCAGAGGCACGGTTAATTACCATGTTTGTCTATTATTATATAGGATACTTTTGACTAAATCATTGTAGATTTCACCCAAACCAGTCAACTTACTGAGACTTTATTATGTCTTTGTCATGTATATGTTTTCTAGGTCCCAGAAGTGGGAATCGGGTAGTTTAGAGGTTGTGTTGTATGTCACTTCTGTTATATACTCACACATACAGGCAGAAGCAATGTTCTGAGTTGTTGTTTTTCCTTTGAGCTACAGTGGAATTCCATTAGACTTGCTTAGGTTTTTGAGATTCACGAGGATATCCTATTGAGAGAGTTATCAATGCTGTTCACTCAACATTTACTCTTATCTCCTGTTCTGGGCCCATGGAATTATACTTCCCATCCCCATTGTGGCTGAGTGGGGCTAGGTGATTGCTTTAGGCTAATAAGTTGTGAGCAGACATAATGAGTATTACTTATAGGGCTATTACTTAAGTAATAGCCAATGTGAGAACTTTCAGAATTCTCTTTTCTCTCTGGCACATTTGAAATGGTAGGTGCTCCCACAGTGAAAGTATGAGCATAGTAGGTAGATACGAAGATTGAACTAAAAGCCAAACTTCATTGCTTTAAACCAGTAATATTTTGTTATTAATGCAGGATAATGTGGCTTTTCCTGTCTGAGTGACCATTTCCAGAGGATAATTCTGGAATCTATCTTTTCTGTGTTGAACTGTGAAGGCAGCCTGAAACCAGGCAGCCCCCCCCCAAACCTGCATTCTGATGCATATGCTTGCTAGCCCCAACCCCCTTTCTGCTTGTGTCCTAGCTAGCCTTGCAAAAACCTGATTCCCTGAATACTTCCATTTTACTAGTACATAGGCCATAAATCATGAACCATACACAACCCCCAGAGGGGGTTGGCAGTGCTGGCACCAGCCAGGTCAGGCCTTTGGGTGTAATCTCACTTTCCCCATTCCAACCCACATGGGCTACAAAGCCCACAAAAAGTCCAGAAACTTGGTCCATATTTGGGAGACAAAGAAGCTAAGGGGATAAAAAGGAAAGTGCCCCTACCTTTGGTGCTCAGGCTTTGGAGACTGACTCCCCTGAGTCACTGCACTAGTGCATCTGCAAATAAAGGCGTTCTTTCTGAATCCTCTGAGTGCCTGGCTGTTCATTCTCCCGTGCCACCTGGCAGCCTATCGGCAACAGAACAAGCAAGAAGAAAACTTGGAAGACCCCATTGCCTCTCATGCCAATATCTAGGTTTCCACTTTGGCCTCCCATAGGTATTCTGAAAGCACATACAACCTTCCTGTCTTCCTTTCTACCCACTTCCACAAGCCCAAACATCTTCTGAAAGCTTGAAAATATCTTAAAAAATTTAATCAGCCCAAACTGTACTTCTAAAAGGTATGAAAAAAGAAAAAGGAGTCTGCCCCTACCCTCCACCAAATTTCTTTTACTTTAAAATGTTTTTTCTTTTAACCTAACAATGTTTCTTACACTCCTACCTGCTATATATATATATATATATATATATATAGAGAGAGAGAGAGAGAGAGAGAGAGAGACCAGATTATTATGACCACCTGACGTTTGTAGGCAAATTAGCCATACACTGCATCGTATGGGATACGGAAGCTGAAAGTCTGTTCGAACACCTTTGCTGTCTGCAGTTACCAAGATAAAACGTCTCCAATTCGCACAGGAACACAAGGATTGGACAGTTGAGCATTGTAAAAAAGACATGTGGTCCAATGAATCACGTTTTCAGTTACATCATGCAGATGGCAGAGTGAGAATTTGGTGGAAACAGCATGAAAGCATGCACCCCACATGCATGAGTACAACCCTTTATCCGGCCTGCCGGGTGTTTTTGCCGCCGCTGCCTGTTGCTTAGCAGCCGACTAGTTTTTTTTAAACTATAGTCCAGCCCTCCAACAGTCTGAGGGACAGTGAACTGGCCCCCTGTTTAAAAAGTTTGAGGACCCCTGATCTATATCTATATCTATATCTATATCTATATCTATATCTATATCTATATCTATATCTATATCTATATCTATATCTATATCTATATCTATATCTATATCTATATCTATATCTATATCTATATCTATATCTATATCTATATCTATATCTATATCTATATCTATATCTATATCTATATCTATATCTATATCTATATCTATATCTATATCTATATCTATATCTATATCTATATCTATATCTATATCTATATCTATATCTATATCTATATCTATATCTATATCTATATCTATATCTATATCTATATCTATATCTATATCTATATCTATATCTATATCTATATCTATATCTATATCTATATCTATATCTATATCTATATCTATATCTATATCTATATCTATATCTATATCTATATCTATATCTATATCTATATCTATATCTATATCTATATCTATATCTATATCTATATCTATATCTATATCTATATCTATATCTATATCTATATCTATATCTATATCTATATCTATATCTATATCTATATCTATATCTATATCTATATCTATATCTATATCTATATCTATATCTATATCTATATCTATATCTATATCTATATCTATATCTATATCTATATCTATATCTATATCTATATCTATATCTATATCTATATCTATATCTATCTATATCTATATCAGGGGTCCTCAAACTACGGCCTGCAGGCCACATGCGGCCCGCGGAAAACATTTATCCGGCCTGCCGGGTGTTTTTGCCGCCGCTGCCTGTTGCTTAGCAGCCGACTAGTTTTTTTTAAACTATAGTCCAGCCCTCCAACAGTCTGAGGGACAGTGAACTGGCCCCCTGTTTAAAAAGTTTGAGGACCCCTGATCTATATCTATATCTATATCTATATCTATATCTATATCTATATCTATATCTATATCGAGAGGAGAGAATAATATTTGTCATTTTTTTCTGACCCCAGTTTTCTCTCCTTCAGTGTTTCCATTTCTCTCTGTCACTGTTGGCTTGATCTTAATGTCTGACATTTTCTCATTCTGGAGAAAATAGAAGAAAAATGGGGATTAATGGGGACACAACTATATGTTTCCCTAACATTTTCTACTTCCAACATAAATCATGCCCTGATTTTTTAAAGAATTGCTCCTAGAATTGGCACTCACACTAACACTGTTCTGATTACATTTATAAGATTTGGAGGGCAATAACCTATAGGTCTTGTGATTCCAGAGGGGTTATACATCCGCACGCTGACAGGAGAGCTAAAGAAAGCTTTCTCCTTCCATTCTTTCCATTTAGCTGGAGCTGAGTGGCCCAACAGAGACCAATAAAAATATGGGAGCAAAAGGAAAAAAGAGTAGGATTATGGGTCAAAGGTAGTGAATGAAGAAGAAAAAAAAACAAAACAGTACAAAGTCTGTAGTTTACTAGTTTTTACAGGCCACAGTGGCAAAACTGAGATGTTTTTATTTTGAAAATTCAGGTTGAAGCCTTTTTAAAAAAAGAGAGACCATACTAGTACTGATTCTGGGGAAGAGTAAATTTCTTCAGGATATAGTATTTTCTCCTTTATAATAAAATTTTTTTAAAAAATCTATTCCTTTTACAGAGAATCAGTGCTCTGAATTTGTTTTTATGGAAAAGGATGGTGTGTAAATAAAATAGAATATTTTATGTATCTATGACTGACTGGTTCAACTGCTGGACATGTTCTGTTAAAAAATATTCTAAGACTCTGGTTTGACCTAGTGACTGAATAGCATGAAAGCTGAGTTTGGGTGCTTTTAATTTGTCATTTTTATCCTAGAAATTGTCTGAGAAATAATCTCTTATGTTCTTGTACATCAAGAAAGAAAAGGGACTGTATTCTCAACATATTTTTTTTTTAGCTTTAACAGTTCCAGAGAAAGAGTTAAATTGGACACTTTCATCTCTCACAGGTGTGTTGTTTTTTTTTTTTCCAGTCCAGAACTTTTAAAAAGGAAGCTGGAAGGCAACATCGTGCAGTGGATTGTTTTTCAGCCTTTTCAGGAGAGCATGTTTGTTTGTTTTTACTGAAATTGCGCACAGACTGAAATCTGTGCGTGAGATTTCACTCTTGTTACTTGTTACAAAGCAGTAATAAATGAAACTATTTGTTTAAAGAGGAAACAATGATCTAAGATCCAAATTCCTTAAACACTACCCCCCCACCCCCCTGCCATTTTTCACCTTGGAGCATAGGAGTTCTATCTAATACAACTCAAAACTCCAGAAGTGACATTAGAACCAGACAGACTTGGATTATGGTCTCTTGCTTGCTCCTTAGGGTGTAACCTTGGACAAGTTGTTGGCTCATCTAAGCCCTGTCTTCTTTGTTTGTTACATGGAGACAACAGCCCTTAGCCTGCAAAATTGTTGTGAGATTGAATGGAGATAGCAGAACATAGTAGATGCTCAACAAAAGCTATTTCTATTTCCTCTGCTGCTTGAAGCTAAATCTAACATAAGACACTGATTAAAGGTAATTTGCCACCATTATCCTTCAAATATTTGCAAATGCCTTTGGAATTTTCTTCAGTTTTTCTTTGTTGCCCAAAGCAGCCCTGATTTTGTGTATTTTTTCTCTTGTTATTCATTTATCTGGTGAAACAATGGATAAAATATCTCCTTTATTTTATATTTGTCGAATGCTTACTCTTACTAATTTAAATAACCAATATGACAGTTTTAGAACTCTACTGTTGGATATTATTTAGCTTGTTTATTTATTTAACAAAAGGTGTTCAACATATTTTTTTGCAATAACCTATTATGTGCTTTGGTAATTCTTCTCCTTAAAAATGACTTGCTTAGAATTTCATTTTTAAATATATACTATCATGCGTTTCCAAGATTATACATTGTTATATAATGTGTGCATATGTTCTTGATGTAAAGAAAGGATCAGTAAAAATATGAAATTATAGCTTAAGGTACTTTTTTTCCTACAGACAGCTAGCCCAATGAATAATAAGATATTTGCAAAACTTGTCACTTTGCTTTTTCTTCTATTACTTAGACTTGACTGTTGCAAGATGCTTCTTCTTCTTTCATCTTTCTTTTATTTTAGCCTAGTCTGGCCATTTTTGCAGTTTTTAACTATTGCAAGTTGTTTAATATTGAACATCATTATGTCTTTGTTTGAGTCCATTCCTATACCCTGCTTTCCAGTGGGCTTACCTCCCTCCCTTAATGTTATTGGTTAAATTTTAAGAAATTCAGAAAATAGATTCAGTGAAGAAAATTAGCAGTTTCTAGAATGACCTTAAAAAAAAATCACTTTCCTATTTTTTTGTATGGACTTATCAAATAGTGATTATTATGGGACTAACCCTTGAAAATTTTTTATTTAATAAAAATAGGGATGGACTGAAACAGAATGTATGCAAATAACTAAACATTTTACAATCCTCTTATTCAGTAGGTACCAGATTACATTAGCCTGCCTAATGAAAGCACAATTTTTGACGCCTTTGGTTTGTTACTGTGGGTGGAAAGGGGCCGCCTGCTAACCTGATTAGCTCAGGAAAGATCTGCGTGATGGCCTTGCAAACTCAAAGACCTAAAGGAACCACAAAGATTGGTCTGAAATTAAAACTTTTAACTAAAAGCCGTTATGGTGGGTAGTCATTTCCTAGGCTTGTATCTTGCCTGGAAAGATCAACTTCAATCTTAACTGAGCCCTTTGTCTTTTTGCATCTAAGATAATATACCTGTGGAATGTCAGGGTAACTTGTAACTTCCCCTTTTCAGGACCCCTCAGGGCACAACCAATGCACTAGGGCTGAAACTGCAAATTCTCTCATTGTTATTGTTGTTGTGTTAATTGTTGACTGTTAACACTTATATATCCTATACTTAATCCAGCGTTTCTCAACCTGTGGGTCGCGACCCCTTTGGGGGTCGAACGACCCTTTTACAGGGGTCGCCTAAGACCATCGGAAAACACATATATAATTACATATTGTTTTTGTGATTAATCACTATGCTTTAATTATGTTCAATTTGTAACAATGAAAATACATCCTGCATATCAGATATTTATATTACGATTCATAACAGTAGCAAAATTACAGTTATGAAGTAGCAACAAAAATAATTTTATGGTTGGGAGTGACTGAAGTATGGTAGCAACCATCTCAGGTGGAAACTTTAGTTTAACTCTAGCCCTGCTATTTGGCTTAACAATAGAAATGTTATTTTGATTTTCTGAATTGTATACATCATCCCATTG
>NW_005366679.1:2255587-2259114 GCF_000412655.1 Myotis brandtii | reverse complement strand
TTTTTTTCTATCCAATTATCTTGCTAACTTTTGGGTCCTCAGGCCCGTATCCATTCATCTTCCCAGCTTTCTGTTGCTCTGATCCCGTCCTTTCATATATATAGCTTTGGGCACACTCAGGTCCTATCTATTCATATTCTAGCTTTTGGTGCGCTCAGTGTAAGACCCTCCCCCTGCCGCTATCTTGGCCAATGGGGAGGAGATTCCCTAGCACTCCGACTACCTTTAGTAACAACTGAGAGGCAGTTTATTATCTTAGAAAAAACCACAAATTTATTGGCAGAGGACTTGAGTTTGAAGCCCAACCCAACATTATTGTAGTTCTCCTGTGAAACTTGGGTAACTTACTTAAATTTTCTGAACTTCTGTTTTCCAATTAGTAAATTGGAGATAAAAATAAACACATTGTAAGATCTGAAGATATACCTTCATAATAATGACTATCGAGTACTTACCATGTTGCATTTTCTAAAACAATTGCTCTATCACAAATTTATAATATTTTCCATGTTTCAGTTCTTTTTTTTAAGCAATTTCTATTTTATTTGTGACTCTTTTTATGTCTTTAAATAAAGCATTATATAATTATATAGTCTTTTTTTTATTGCTTAAAGTATTACAAAGGGTATTACATATGTGTCCTTTTTTTTCCCCGCCCTTGACAATCCCCTGGCTTCCCCTACTCCCCAGTGTCTTATGTCCATTGGTTATGCTCATATGCATGCATACAAGTCCTTCAGTTGATCTCTTTAAAAATAAATAAAAATAGGTGAAAAACCGCCATTCCCTGGAGCATTATCGCAATTCATTGAGATTCTGCTTCCTGGCAATTGTCTACAGTTTGGCTCAAATAAACTCACAAAAATTATTTACAGGTTTGAATATTTCTTACTTTAACATGTTTTCTCAACAAAGGGGAGTACATGCATGAAGTAGATTTGGAGTGACTTTGTTAGCCTTGGTGATTACAATGTGAAATAAAATATCTCCTATGTGTAATGCATAAACAGAAGGAATTTAACAAAAAGTCCAGCTTCTAAAATGACCAGGGAAAATAGGATGAGAAGAAAAAACTGAGAATGAAATCATGAGATTGGAAAGATCTAAAACGAATAATTTTTAGCGACCAAAATTAAGTTTACATTCCTGTCCCATTAGCCAAATCTAGAAAGGAACTTGAATATGAGGAGCTGCTTGAAGGGTTTAGACAACTACCTTTCTTTAAGTAGATATTTAGATAAAAGAAAATGAATGAGCATATTTCATCGAAAATTATTTTTCCCTGTTACAGAATTTAATGGAAGAAATGTATTTTTCTAAAAAAAAAAATAAAATAGACTAAAGGAAAACAGCTGGAATTCTTACAGGTTATAAATGGAGTGCCTGAAGTTTGCCTTAACATAGTTTGCTAAACGTTTCCAAAGTTCCCATTAAGTCTCCACGTCTTTGAACTAAAACACACCAAGTTTATTAAGGAAATTCAAATAGACCCAGACTGGCACAGCATTTCCGGGCCATGTGATCCAATGAATGAGACTTCAGTCATCACTTCCCAAACAAAGTGGAGCCGAGGCTCTCGTGTGGGCAAAGTCTCTCCCTCTTGACGTCCTGGGCTGCTTTGGAAAGGTCCTGCGACGGCGCCCGAGGGAGTTTTGATTTGAGAATCACAGGAAATGTTTTTTTTCCATCTTTCAAAAAAAATTCAAAGTTTTTATAATATGACCACTCAGGCATATGCCCGCTTTGCTTTAATAACTTATTTTTGTACGGGAAGGCAAATAACTCACAGTGTAGAATTAAAAAGGGATGCGTGCATTCTTGTGTGTGCGATGTAGTTGCAGGAAACTTGTATTGGAAATCGTAGCCTTTTTTCAGTCCCTCGGCAATCTAGTAGAGATGAGTCACTTAGATGTGTATTTTGATGTTGCTTAATTAAGGAGCTTGCTATTTCCAACGTTACCATGAAAGGAGAAAGGTCTCCTGGTTGAGGCCTTGCACTTAGCTAAAACACATATTTGTATTTTACTGCCAGATTGGAAAACATCTGAGAAAGTCTTTCTCTGTGATTTTAAAGTTATCTTTATTTCACAGGCAGATGTGGCTTTTGTAATAATTTTCTCCCTTGTACAGGGATGTCAGTTTTTTCAATAACACTAGGGGCTCAGTGCACAAATTCGTGCACCTTGAAAGGAACTGTGGGCCGCGAGGCTGCGGTGGCACAAGGGCGGGTCTCGGCCCATCCTCTGCACCCCTGCCCGGTCCCTCCTGCCGCAGCCCCTGGTCCCCTCTATGCTGGCAGCCCCTCTCCCAGCACTGCCGCTCCTATACGCTGATGGTGCTGGACCCGCTAGTACCTGCTGATGGCATGGAGCGATTGGCGCCAGCACCAGCAGCAGGTGCAAGCGGGGCTGGCACTGTCAGGGGGTGCAAGTGGCAGCTGCTGCCCCAATCACCCAAACCAGCTAGGGCTCATTTTTAATTTAAACAGTAAATATATATTTGTTTTCCCTATATTTTTATTTGATGTTTCTTCATTGCTCTTCTGACAAGACATTAAAAACAACATTATAATGTTAAGCTTTAGTATAATGTGTTTATATGCACACACTTCTTGAATACCTGTTCTATTTCACTTGGCTTTAATTATCACTTGGTATTAATTGCTTGTTTACTTTGAGGATAAGAGAAGTTACCAGTATATGGTAATTTCAGTGCATACACTGGAAGGGTTGGAAATGAAAACATCTTTATTGCATATAGTGTGAGTAAGATACTAGACATGCTTATTCCATTTTCTTCAAAAGCAATCTGGAACATCGCCCTTAACCCTGAAATCCATTAGGGAAAGGATTCCACACATATTAGCTAAGTTAAAAAGGGTTCATCTCAGTCTGTCTCTTTCAAGGTTATAAGATAGGGTAAACACAGGAGAAACTTGAAATGCATCTTAGTTTAACACCTTAGCAATTAAGAATATTTAAAAACAAACCATGAAATACTTATGATTAGTCAAGCATTTATAAATTGAGTTATTTCCTCTTAATCTCTAAATGAGACTTCATCACCTTCTTTAAGAGATAGGAAAGTGTATTTTATTTTATTTTATTGTTCTTCATACTGTGTGACTTTTCACAGAATCTTTGTGAGTAGAGCCTATTTTCTTTCTTTTTTAAAAAATTTTTTATTGAAAGTATTACAGGTGCCCTCCCTTTCCACCCCGCCTCCACCCTGGACATGCCCCCTGCACACACACACACACACCCCACCCTTCACCACACTATTGTCTGTTGAGTTATGCATATCTTCTATATAATAAAGAGCCAAGGTCATAAGGACTGCAGGCTCAACCAGACCAGAAGTCAGTGCTGGGTTGCCATGGTGACCCAGCACTGACTGGGGCTGCTGCAGGTGCCCCAACCCAGCACTGACTGCCTAGGGGCTGTGGATCAGGCCCGGAGAGTGGCCTTCGGAGAGAGAGGCAGGGTCTGATCCATAGCCTCTGTGGCAGTCGTTGATCAGAACTTGCC
>NW_005366679.1:2251739-2255176 GCF_000412655.1 Myotis brandtii | reverse complement strand
AGATCAGGCTGGCAGGGGAGGGCAGTTGGGGGCTCGATCAGGCCAGCAGGGGAGGGCAGTTAGGGGCAATCAGGCAGGCAGGCAGAGGCAGTTAGGGGTGATCAGGCAGGCAGACAGAGGGATTAGGGGTGATCAGGCAGGCAGGCAGGTGAGTGGTTAGCAGCCAGCAGTCCAGATTGTGAGAGGGGTGTCCGACTGGCGGTCAGACATCCCCCGAGGGGTTCCTGATTGGAGTGGGTGCAGGCTGGGCTGAGGGAACCCCCCCCTCCATGCACTAATTTCATGCACCGGGCCTCTAGTATGCATATAAGTTCTTTGGGTAATCTCTTCCCACCCCACCCCTCATCCCCCGCCTTCCCTCTGAGATTCATCAGTCTGTTCCATGCTTCTATATCTCTGGATCTATTTTGTTCACTACTTTATTTTGTTCATTAGATTCCACATATGAGTGAGATCATGTGGAGCCCATTTCAATTCCATTTGGCAAGTGTCCTTACAGACCAATTCTGGAGATAGGGGTGGAGGAGGGAAGGATTAAGACAGTTATGACACAGGCTTATACCCAAATAATGGTTGAAATGAATGTGTTTCTAACTATTTAAGTATCAAAATCATGCTTAAACTCTCTTCACACAAAAGAGAAACTTGCCAGAACTCACTCAGTGCTAGACATTTCCTGATGGAAAACGAGGTCTACATTCTTACGGAGACTATCCAGCTACAAGTAGAGGAGTCATTGCAGTATGCAGATGTTTATTTATAGCTCCGTCGTTGGCATATGTGTCTGGACTCAGGACTCCTGCTGCTCTGGGAGACACTGAACAGTGGCTGTCAGTTGACATTTATAGCTAGATCATTATTAATTCATAGATTTGAAACAAACTCAAGAAATCTTCTGTCAGACCTTTTAACCTGATTGTTTTAGAATTCAGCAGCTCTAAGCTACATCTGAGAGAGAGCCCCTGAATCCTCTGTAGGAATCCATGAATGAAGGCATTTATTTAGGAAGCACCTATTGAATACTTTATATGTCACATACTGTTTTAGGTATTGGTGATAAGATGTGATTCATACTCTCAAGACACATAACAATTTAGAAGAAAGAGGGCCACAAAAACAAGTGTTGACCCAGAGAATGAACATCCCTGTTGAGAAGGGCTCCTGGTGGCTAATTTGGCTCACATTTATAAACAGAGCCTTTCAGCCATTGCTACAAAGGGGCCTCTCACACAAACCATGCTTCAAGGAGAAGCCTGCACTAAACTGCCTGCCTACACTGTGTTCCTGCTGCCTGAGCCCACCCTTATAAAGGAGTTCCTAGAATCATGTTTCAACCAATAGGACTGAGACTTTTCCCACCCACTGGAGCTGCGCAGCTACATCCTCCTTAGCATCTTTGCGGACCAATCAGCGTGGCTCCATTCCAATCAAACAGGACAGTGATTTTTAGACTAATTTGCAAGAGGATGGACCAATCAGGGACCTGGGGTGGGGACTTCTCTGTATATAATTCGGCTCCCCTCTGGCTTAGGGAGCACACTTTCAGTTTCTATTGAAGATTGTTTTACTGGACTGGAGCTGCAATATTGGCTGAGCTGCAACACAGGAGCAGAGCTGTCTCACTGAGCTGGAGCTGTAACACCAAAGCGGTAACACCTGAGCCATAACACTGGACTTCCTCTCCCCTCACCTCACCGGAAATTGGGATTCTTATTAGAATTGAATTGGCGTCAATGACCTTCGGTTGACTTAAGTAAATGCAATAAAGCTTTGTGCTATGGTAAAAGTCTATGTGGTGTAGAACAGGTGTATAAAGGAGGGAGGGATTTAAAATTGGGACAACAGGGATTCGGGATGCTGGTCAACGGAGAAGAGAAGACCTGAGGCAAGCCTACAGAATGTGCTGGTATTCATCAGGAAGTAAAGGTTGTGCAGGCACTCAAAAGGGAGCCACGTGAGTCAGGCACGGTGGTGGGAAACAACATAGGGAACATCACTTGGGGTACATCACTGTTATGTGAGCATAAGATATAAGAAGAGCTGGCTTCAGTGAGCTAGAAAGCTAGAGAGGAGAGCATGAGCCAGAGCAGAGAGCCTTGTAGATCATGTTGAGTTAAACAAAATCATATAAACTCAGAGAAACACAGTAGAATGGTGGCTGTCAGGGTCTGATGAGATGGGGAAGTATTGGTCAAAGAGTACAAACTTCCAGTTAAAAAATGAATACATCCTGGGGAGTCTATAGCATGGTGACTATAGTTATAACAATACTGTATTGTATGCTTGACAGTTGCTAAGAAAGTAAATCTTAATGATATCACCACAAAAAAAATTAAAATTAGGTGACGTGGTGGAGAGGTTAACTAACCTTACTGTGGTAATTATTTTGCAGTATTTCATGTATCAAATCATCATACTGCACTCCTCCTACTTACACAATGTTATATGTTAATTATATCTCAATAAAGTTGGGAAAAATCTTATCAATAAAAGGCAACCTTTGATAAAGTCTAAAGTATTGGGATGCCATCAGATTTGAATTTTACAGCTAAAGGTCTGCTGGCACTGTGAGAACAAACGGGAAGGGAATTAGATGAGGGACAGAGACTACATAGCAAAGTCTGAGTGAAAGGTGGTGAAAATCTGAATTAAGGCAGTAATAGTTGGAGTGGAGGAGGTGACCGAGACAAGATATATTAAGAAGACAGAATACAAAGAACTTGACCACAGATTCAGGGAATCATTGGATGGATGGATGGATGGATGGATGGATGGATGGATAGGTAGGAAGGTCAGTCAATGTTTTTCTTATCCATTCTCTATGCCCTATTATTATCAATAATATTAATTCATAAAAACCTGGATTTAAAAGTGAAGACCTATGGGAAGGGGTAATATTTCTAATATTTTAACAATGATGACAGAGAATAGATTTAATAGCCTGGGCAAAAACTCTGGTTTTCAACATAGACCCAGGGCCAGGAGTGTCCTTTTTGTGCCAGACATTAAACTCTTTGTAGTTGGATCACTGGGGAGTCTAGGGGATTCCAGGGGAAGAATTGTGGTAGCACGTGATTGTGGTGGTACAGGAAGTAGGGCCTCAGGACAGCAACTATTTACTAAATGAGCAGGAGGCCTTTCAGCATTTTAACAACTGGTATGGCTAAATATTAGCTCTGGCTGTGGTGAAGAGCCAACTAGCAAACCCCAAGGGAGATTTACTCCATTTCTAAACAAATCAATAGCCTGGCCAGTGTGGCTCAGTGATTGAGTGTCAACCTATGAACTAGGACGCAACAGTTTGATTCCCAGTCCTGACACATGCCTGGGTTGCTGGCTCGGTCCCAGGGTGTGGGGAAGGGGCAGCTGGTCAATGATTCTCTGTCATCATTGATGTCTCTCTCTCTCTCTCCTTCTCTCTCTCTCTCTCTCTCTCT